>NW_006787408.1:2277916-2292454 GCF_000442215.2 Lipotes vexillifer
CCTGCTGAAGTTCAAGCCCACACTTCACTGGGCCACTCTGGGGACACAGCAGTAACATGACGGCATTGTTGAAAATGTGTGGGATTGGTGCTTAGGAACCGCTTTCCTTAATGAGGCAGCTAGACGAGTACCCTCACCATAGGTGTCTTGTCTGACCCACAGGTTCATGGAGAAGTAAGACAGAGCCTGTGAATGCTTTGTGTAAGGAGAAGGCACAGTCAGACACCGAGGAGGCGCTGCTGAGAAGTGGTTGCTTTTATTCAGTGAGGCAAGGAGTCTCGGCTCCTGGTCCAGACTCTGCTCAGTGGCACACTGGGGTTCCGGCGTTCCCTGGGTTAGATGATTCTCACTGAGAGCTGCTTGAAGTCTTTGAGGACCAGCCTAATCTCATCAGCCCCAGTTTTCAGGACTTGTGGCTGAAAGACCTAGTTCAGGATCAGTAGGCTAGTTTCTCTGTCTCCCTGTCCATTTTCTCACTCACTCAGTCACTCACTCACTCGACAGCTCTAATGTATTGAGCACAGCCCTAGACTTCTGGGGCTCTAACCTACAGACACTGCCCCTGCTGCCCAGGTGCTTCTTGTATAGTCAAGGAGCCAAGAGGAGCCAGATGTATAAAGGTTATAGTGCAATACAGTGTGTATCTCTCAATCATGATGATTCCATGACTTTCCTGAGAATGCCAGCCAGCTAAAACTTGAGTGTCTATTCCTCAAGTGCTAGAAAAACAGGGATTCTTCCCTCTACCCCATTTTTTTTTGATGCAGAATTTGTGGAGGTTTAATTTGTGGCCTACAAACTTAATGGAGTCTAGTACTTTTCTTCCTGGGTAGAAACCGTTAACAATGTCAAGAGCTGTTAGTGGATGCAGTTTTCTCTGCATGTGTAGCAAAGTGTAATTCACATTCTGGTCCTGAAATAACTTATTGGTGACTTAAGTTACAAATTTGCATATGGTATCATGCTAGGTGCTGTGAGGGCATTAAGGCATTTACTGTATAATTATTAGGGAGATAATAAATCCGTGTGTACATTCAAAAAATAATGGTGCAAGCCCGGTGGAGGGTAAATGCCCGAGGGCCTAGAATAGCTAATAAGATGGGTGGATGGTAGGTCCTTGGGCTGCCTATGGGAATGCAAAGGGAAGTGACAAGTTCTGTTTGGACACACAGAGTTGGATATGTCTTGGGGACATCATAATCAGAAGGCTGGGAGGTCTCTGGGCCTGGAGCTGGGAGGAGTGCTCTGTGCTGGAGATCTCAATTTGGGGATTAACAGTCAGAGGATGCAATGCCACGATGGTCAAGGAATTATGTGTAGAAAGAATACGACAGAAAGCCAAGCCAAGGACAGAGCCTGAGGAAGCTCCAAGTGCATGGAACGGACAGAGGGAGACTGACCAGAGGAGCAGGTGTGAGATGCCAGAGCGCAGTGGAGGCTGGTCTCCAAACCAGAGAGCGTTTTTTTTTTAAACTTGATTTAATTTATTTATTTTTGGCTGTGTTGGGTCTTCTCTGCTGTGCGGGCTTTCTCTAGTTGCGGAGAGCGTAGGCTACTCTTCGTCGTGGGGAGCGGGCTCCTCATTGCGGTGGCCTCTTTTGTTGTGGGGCACGGGCTCTAGGCGTGCGGGCTTCAGTAGTTGTGGCACACGGACTCAGTAGTTGTGGCTCGTGGACTCTGGAGCACAGGCTCAGTAGTTGTGGCTCACAGGCTTAGTTGTTCCACGGCACGTGGGATCTTCCCGGACCTGGGCTCGAACCCGTGTCCCCTGCATTGGCAGGTGGATTCTTAACCACTGTACCACCAGGGAAGTCCCCCAAAGAGCGTTGGGGGGGTTGTTAACAGTCTCGTATTCAAGAGGGATCAAAATGAGCTGCAGCACCTGTTGGATCCTGGCGTCCTTGGGGAGAGCAGTCCCAAGGGGGGGAAGTCAAGGGCAGAGGCCAGAGTGCAGTAGAAAAGAGGGGCAGTGAAGGAGTGGAAAGTGCAGGAAGACCCCATTTTTAGGACTGTAAGGGCAGGAGAGAGCATGGGTGAGAGTTTTCAATATTCCTCTCCAGCCCAAAGGTGGGGGTCATTTTCTGTTTACAGAGGAGACTGAGTTCAGGGAGGTGAAATAATTTGCCCTTTCCTACATTACTATTATGAACAGAAACTTCCCTCCACCCCAATAAAGGTTATTATTAAAACGTTTCCAAAACATTTACAAAAAAGGAAGTGGCAAAGTGGGGATTCAAATCCTAATATACCTGGCTCTGAAGTCTAGGTCTTTGCTACTCAAAGTGTAGTCTGGGGGCCGGTAACATGGGCATCACCTGGGACCTGGTTAGAAATGCACATTCTCACATTCCACCCAGACCTACTCAAACTGCATCGTAACAAGATTCAGGTGATGCACGTGCACATTGAAGTGTGAGAGGCACCGCTCTGGGCTTTCCGCTCTGCCATGTTTTAGTAATCCAGGTATCAGGTAAGAAGCACATGAGTTATCAAGTTGACTTAAAAGCAGAGAAATGGGTGGGAGAGGCATGCAACTTCCTCCTTTCGCTGAGTGGCACAAGACATCTGCATGTCCTCAGCTGACCCTCTAAAGCTCATCTTCACCATGAAGGGCATCCACGGGCCCCTAAGGCTTTCCATAGAGCCTGGGAGGGGCCTGCTTCACCATAGGATGATGGAGCACACTGGGCTTTGAGTAAGCTTTGCTACATTTTAATTAACAGCCATTTTCTCCAAGTAATAGTGCAGATGCAAAGGAAGCAAAACACCCTTTCAATCGCTAGCATAATTAAGCTGCATAGATTAGTCTGATCTTTGCTGCCTCTCCAAGGGAAGATAACTCACATGCGTGGAGATTTGCTCAGATGTTTTGCTTCTCAAGGATTCAGTAACTGCCTACCTGTGATGTTTTTTTAATTACAGCAGTCTGCTCTTTGAATACTTGTTTTTGAGTGAGTGCTCCCTTCAAGGTTCTGTTTGGTCCCTTCTCTCCCGTACCTAAAACAACCAAACCACATGCCAAACGCTAAGAGAATCTAAACCCATGGTTCCTTCTTCCTGTGGGCACACTTTCTTTTTCTCACCTTTACTTTCTGTTTCTTGGAGGTTATGTAGTTCAGTGTTTTCATGAGTTGGTTGTGAAATGAATTTAGTGAGTCTCAACCAATGTTTTTAAAAAATGTACAAAACGAAATAGAACATATCAAAGTGCATCACCTGCAAGTAGGGGCACCAAATGTTTTGTGAAACTTCTGTTTCAGTTATGTAAATGTGCATATCCTGAGTTTCAGCGCAAAGATGCTTTCCATCCTATGGGTCACTGTCAAAAAGTATAAGAGCCACTGATCCATTTCAGTGGTTCCCTATTTATAGAATCATTGAAATCATAGAATGTTTTTCAATTACCTATTTCCAGGCCAATTTCCACCCTTTGGTTTCAGTAATCTGTATTTGAAAGCATTCCCAGAGATTCCAACCATCAACCATGTTTAAGATCTGCCGGTGTGGTTCAAACTCCCACCCCAAGGAGGATTCCCTTTAATATTATTTCTGGCAGGTGACACTCAAGCCTCTGGGTGCCAGCATTCTCTCCCTGTTCACACCAAGCATACGTATGAGGAGCCTGATTTGTGAGCACGCTTCCCCGAAGAACAGCACGCAGCCCCAGCCTTGTGGGATGTGCCTTCTCGTTAGAAACTTCTGGGGACTGATCCAAATCCAGCTTGCCCGCAGCTTTCATTCTTGCAGGCTCCAGTGGTCAATCCCCTGGAGTTCTACAGAGCACATCTGTCATGTCCTCCACACTGACAGCCCTTCAGAGACTAAAGAGCAGCTTTTATTTTCTCCTCCAGCTTCCTTTTCTCAAGCGAAGTAATTTTAGGGTCTGAAAGCATCCTTCATCGGTTACAGTAGCAATACTCTTCCTCATCCTACTTTAGCATCTCTGAACTACTCTTTTGTCGAAAGGAGAACACAGTTCACTGAGTACAGTGTAAACAGCGCTGAGCCAGGAGTTCCACTTCTGTTAAAACCAGTGATGTGACCCTGGGCAAGCCACCTCGTCTCTCTGGTCCTGGGTTTCCTCAATTTGTCTAGTGAGGCTGCTTGGCTGAGTGACCCACTTTACAAAGTTCTGGTTTTAGCATTTACTGGGAGGAGGGTAAATGGCTCTCAACAGAAAATATGATTCTCATTTCATGTTAAAGTCAACAAGCCATAATCAGATTAGGAATTTTTTGAGAGTCCATAGGGTCTTTCATTGATGGCAATTTAATCAAGTGTTGCTTTTATTGGCTTGTCACACATGGGAAGGAATGAATACCATGCATAGCTCTCCAGAAGCACCCAGCTCTTAGGGATTACACATGCACACCCAATAGAGACCCTTTCTTGGGCTTCCCTCCTCAAATTTCTGTTTTCCTTTCTTATCAGCCCCTGAAAAAGTATCCTTTTGCTAGAATTCACCACAGTGTGTTTTAGACTGAAGAGATTACTGTTCTTTCCTTACCCTGAAGTTTTATGCAAAATAATTTAAAGTAATGGAGGACTAGGGCATGCTGTCCTTTCAGCCCAATGAGAGCCTTCATTTTTTGTTTTATTTTGTTTTAACAATAATTAGATTTTTTAAAAAGTGTCCAGCCAGTGCATCTGTTGTTGTTGGCCTCTAAGCACATCTTAGGGATCCAGGACATGAATTTGCAAGAAGGAAGGTGTTAAATATTAATAAGATTGGGAATTGGCTCTTCTGTATGAGCATTCGAGAATTCACTAAAGCTCTGGTGAACCCTGAAGAACTCAGCTCCTCCTCATTAGAGAGTGAGGTTCCCTGGAGGCCTTTCCAGGAGCAAGTGCTTTCTACCTGAAACATGAACAAAGGACAAATGAAAGGCGTTTGAGCCTCCTAGAGGTGGATGTAGATTTTCAAGCCTCCCCCAGGTTTTACTAAACCCACTACATGCTCTTCCGCGTTTGCCGATTAGCTGGGCAGAGGGTGGTGCTGGTGGGGCTAAGTCGTGGCCTTGTTTTGGTGTCACTCAGTTACGTGTGACCTTGGTCTCAAGAGGGAAGTGGCAAGGGATGTGGGTGGACTGTGTCCCACGGCCACCCCCGTGGGGACTTCTGCAGCACCTGCGCCCTCTTAGAATGAAACTGACATCAGCCAGGAAAAAGTAGGGACGATTTTCTGAGTTTGTCTGACGGAGCTTACCACTTACGGTGAAAAGAGGGCAGAATTTGGAGGGTATGGTTCTGGGGCTCACGTGAGAAGAGATGGTTTTATTGAGAAGGAGCTCTGTGGACACAGAGAACAACCGATGTGGTATCTGGTGGGTTTTGTGTTGGTCTTGTCTGTCGCTACTTATTTTTTCTTTAAAGTTATCTAGGATGTGGAGTCCTTAGGACGGGAGAGAGCAATAGATTTCTTTGTATTGAGGAAATTTCTTACTTTAGAAAGGTAAGTCTGTAGGAATAATGTTTTATCTGGGCAATTTTCACATCCTCTCACATTGAGGGTTTCTTTAGCCAAATAGAGAATCTTAGATGCTCTATTCTTTTAAAGGAGCATCATATCCAAACACAGTAAAGACTCATTACAGAGTGTCTGTTATTCATAAATTTACTTAATATTGCAGGTAAAACTTCATATGCTAGCTGTAAAAGAGGTAGGTGGAGCATTTCGTTCCCCACTGTGAGTGGGAAGTTTGTAAGGATGGCTTTAGCTTTCTCTCTTAATGTCTAGTCTCTAACAAGACTTCTCTGACTCTTTTTCAAAATTGTAACTCACTTATTTTTACTGAAGCTCTGATCATTGTACCAGACAGTGTTTATCAACAACACACACTCGAGATTAAGCGTCTGCTGTTCAACTGACATTTTGCAAGGACAGTGGAGGAAAACAGGACCAGAATCAAGAAGCAGGGGACACGGGTTCATGCCCCAGTCCGGGAAGATCCCACATGCCGCAGAGCGGCTGGGCCCGTGAGCCATGGCCACTGAGCCTGTGCGTCCGGAGCCTGTGCTCCGCAACAGGAGAGGCCACAACAGTGAGAGGCCCGCGTACCGCAAAAAAAAAAAAAAAAAAGAAACACCTGGAATTAATAAAGGGTCAAGGTAAAGGTAGCTGTTACTGTTGGTGTTATTAAGGCCTGTGCTTGCAAAACACAGGCTTAAATGTCGGCTATAAAAGACTACGTAGGATTAAAGACCCGAAAAGGGTTAAGACGATAAATCCAATTGGAGGAGAGAAAAGTCACCGTATAGATTATTTTTAGGTTTCTATAGTTCCTTTAAAACCAGATGATTCAAATTCAGCTGAAATCCCTGAAGCTTTCATGGTTGTGTATAGTAAACCAATCTGTCCACCAGCCAGGAAGTCAAGGCACTTGTAGAAATTACTTTCTGTGGGCCAGGTTTATTGCTGGCTTGAGTCCCCCATGGTGGGCAGGCAGAGGCTGGGGGCGGAGAGGTGAGGCACACAGGAGCATGGTAGGGGGCCAGGTTGGCAAGGGGGCAGGACAAGGAAGGCAGAAGCCAAGTCCTCAGAGCCTGGCCTACATATGAGTCCGTCTGTGTTTTGCAGACTATGTCATACAGAACATCTGAGGTTGGAAGTTTTCACAGCTCCTTTCAGGGCCCAAGTTATGTTCCCCTTTCTTGTCAAACAGTCATTGTCTTCTAGGGGAGGCAGAACTGAAAAGCTAAACAAGGCAAGATCTATGATGTGAAACACACACACACACACACACACACACACCCTGAGAGGAAATACTTCAGAACAACAAGGCAAGATCTATGATGTGAAACACACACACACACACACACACACACACACACACACACACACACACACACACACACACACACACACACACACACACACACACACACCCCGAGAGGAAATACTTCAGAATTCGTAGTGTTGTGTTTGGATGGTAGAGTTTTGAATGATTTTTCTTTCATTCTAGTTCAGTTTGCCAGATTTTCTTTAATAATCTTGTATTTATGATGAAAAGACTGTTAAAAGGTAGCTATTTAAGAGATGTCACAGCAGATGAAATGAACACCAGAGAGGGTGGGATGCACAGTGCATGGGCCGGGGCCATTGGCGGCTGAAGCCATGGGAAGGTGTCTGTAGATGGGAAACGCAGTCTGGGGCGGAAAGTGTGGCACCTACAGGGGCATGGAGGCGCTCGCCTGGGCAGAGCTGGCGGGATATGGCAGCGGCCGGAGTGTCACAGTTGGGCTGGACAGCCACCCAGAGAGCGTGTCGGAACAGTTAGGCCTGGAGCCAGCCCATTTGGGTTTGATAAGGCGGTTTATGTAAATGAAGGGTGTTATACGGAAACAGCTGGTTTCACTTTAGTTTAACTGAAAACAAGAGAACATCAGGGTTGGGGAGACGAGAGGGGAGGTAGGTGGACAGAGGGGAGAAGAGACGATGAGCTGGGCTCATAGGACGAGGCAGTGCAGGCAGCCTGTCTGGGGAGTGAAGGCAGGCAGACAGGTGTCAGCATCAGTTTAGCTGAGAAGACCAGGCATGGGCAGGCTGAGCCCGGATCCTCCAGGCCCGGCTTGGCCTCAGAGGTCCCCTTCCTTGCCAAAGCTTGGGATCTCCAAATTACTGGGCGATGGAGACCACAGGAAAGCCAGCGTTTGTGAAGGTGTTTGCCCTCTACCCTCCAGTCTCACTTGATTTGCTACCTTTCCACTGAAGTGTGTGTTTATGCCTTGTTTCTGGCTTGAATTGGGGGACCCTCCTCCTCTGGGGGAGCCCACGCCTCCTCCCTCTTTCCTGGGGTGAGCCGGCACCCAGGGGTGCTCAGTGGTGTCAGGCTCGCACTTTGGATAACGCTGAGAAAATCGGGGGTGGGCAAGGCAGAAGACAAAAGGCCATGGAAGAGTAAGGAGGCAGGCCAAGAGAACACAGATTGTTGTCAGGAACCGCCTTTTTAAAAAAAAAATCCAGGCCTTCTGGGGCTGTAGGGCGAGGGCCCGAGAAAAGCACGAAGTAAATAGCCTGCGGACGCTTGTCACAGCGTGTGTGGGGTCCTCTGACAAATGAGAGCAGAGGAAATAAAGAACGTATCCAAAAGAGGTAAACAAACACGTGTGTGAAGGCTTCACTGTTCAGGCGAGCACTAGTGAGACCTTTAGGTATGGCAAGGAGGCGGGTGGTTGGGTGGAGGGAGGACTCAGACTCAGGAACTGGCTCCGCTCATCCTGACCCTGCCCGTTGCTGAGTGACCACGGGCTGGCTGGCGCGTCTCCTCGTTTCCACGTGCAGGCACGGTGGGCCCAGCCAGTGCAGATACAGCCCTGCCCTCCTAGTCTCCTACAGCCCCGAGGCTGGTAGGAGAAGAACTGGTAGCCACCCCCCCCCACCCCCCAGCCCCCGCGAAGGTAAGGACACGGCTTCCCTCTTTGACAGTCAAGCAGGGGCAGAGCAATCTCGCAATCAAGGTTCTCTTTGACAAGAGAAAAACTTTGCTCGTAAGATCTCATGGAGGTGAGTAAAGTGACATTAGCTTGAGGCTACAAATTTAGAAGATGAGTACACTACGGCCTCAGCTTGAGACTTTCTAACTGTCCAATAATTAGCTAAATGGCAGAATGTAAAATGGACAGCTGTTTTGGAAAACATTCTCAAACGATTACACATAGTTACCATGTGACCCAGCAGCTCCGCGCCCAGGTATATTCCCAAGAGAAATGAGAACGTACGTTCACACAAAAACTTGTCATGTTTACAGTAGCATTCTTCGTAATGGTCAAAAAACAGAGATGATTCAAATGTCCAACAACTGTTCAGTGGATAAATAAAATGTGGAATATTCATACAAGGGACTATTATGGAGCTGTAAAAAGGAATGAGGTACTGATACATACAATGCCATGGATGAACCTTGAAAATATTGTGTGTGAATAAAAGAAACCAGACACACAAGATCATGTGTTGTATGATTTGGCTTTTATGAAACGTCCCAAATAAGGAGGTCTATAGAGACAGAAAGCAGATTAGTGGTTGCCTAGGCTGGAGGTGGGGAATTGGAGGGTTGGGTGTGATAGTTAAAAGGTAGGTTTCTTTTTGAGGTGAGGAAAGTGTTCTGATATGGACTGTGGTTATGGTTGCATGTATCTGTCAATATACCCCCCCCCCAAAAAAAAAAACAAAACCCACCAAATTGTGCAGTTACAATGAATGAACTCATGGTATGTGAATTATAGTTGGCTCTTCATATGGGGGTGGAATGGGGGTTCTGTATCTTCAGGCTCAACCAAGCAGTTGGAAATTCCATCCACAACTGGTTGAATACACAGGTGCAGGAACTCTCTGGATATGGAGGACTAACCATACCACACCATTTTACATAAGGGACTTGGACATCCATGGATTTTGGTATCTGTGGCAGGTCTTGGTACCAATCCTCCATGAATACAGAGAGGCAAATGTGTATCTCAGTAAAGTTGTTTTTTAAAAAAATCAACCAAATGTCCCTGCCTCCCTCCTACTCCTTCTGTCCTGCCCCCACTCCCCCTCCCCTACTCCATGCACACGCCTGTAATTAGGCTTTTCCAGCCACCGGCCAGGCTCTCAGCTCTTCCCTGCTGTGCTGAGGAGTCAAGAGGCTCGCTCACTCTAAGACATAAGTGCAGTGCAAGGAAGTCTACAGATAGCCCAGCCCTAAGCAATTTAACCTAAAAATATTGTCACACCGTAGATGGATTGGGCAGAGGTCTTCAGTGAACCAAAGGAGACTGAAGACTGTGGGCCAAAGTGTCGGGAGGGGGTACTTTACACGGCAAAGTCCCGAGTAGAATTCCTGAAGTTCTTGTGGAGACTTGGTACCCAGGAGAAATGTATGCAGAGTTGGAGCTGCTGAAATTCTTCCAGCTTCTGAGAGGAGCTGTGGCCAAGGATTATAGAAAATAAAAATGAATAAGGTACGGTGTCATAAAAAGGTTAACAGGGTCCTCTTAAAAGAAAAGATGGGGAAAATGGTGATGGTTTGACATTAACTGAGCACTTATTCCATGTCAGGCACTGTTTTATAAGTTTTGTATGTATTAGCGTATTTGTTCCTCACAACAAGCCAATGAGTTATTTGCTATTACTATCGCCATTTTCTAGATTAGGAAATTCAGTCACAAGTAGTTGGGTCACTTGCCCAAGGTCATACAGCTGGTAAGTGGTAGAACTGGAGGAAATTGCCAGGGTGGTCCTAGTGGCCAGAGCCCCTGGGCCCGCTGTGAGCAGCTTCATTCAGTTACCTCTATGTGCTGATCAAACATTATCACTTTTCACACACCCCATTCTGTAACAGAGGTGGAGTTACAGAGCGCCAGAGCCCTTCTGTGAGACCTTTGAGGGGAGACCTAGGGTTGTCTTCATTTTGACCTCTCTTCCTGGTGTGATGCCTGCTGGCTTATAGAAAGGGCTCAATACATATTTATTGCCTTGGACTGAGTTAATTTGGTTGTATAATACATGGAGGGAGTTAACTGATTTCTACATTGTTTTTGATATTTGGTTTAGTAGTGGGCATAGCATTATCATTATAAAAATATTTATCCATATATGCCCATATATAGAGGAAATGAAAAGGTTCAAATGAGATTACAGGGGGCAGGTGCTCCGAGATCTCAAAAACAAACCCCTTCTGCATCGGGGACTTCTTACTCCTTGGGACTTGATTTTCTTAAGGGTACCCCATGGTGTGAATGTGGTTGCTAATGAGCTGATGTCCCTCTGGGAGGTCAAGTTGAAAGATCTGGGGTGGAGATGGCATGAGTGTCTCTCTGTTGACATCACTTTGAGGTTGACTGATCCTGGGGGATTGCTGTGGCCTGGAGAATTAAAATCCATGGAACTGGTTCAGGACACACCAGTTAAGACCTACTACAAAGGCGCTGTCCCCAAGGAGCCCTCCGGATTGGTGTGAATTGCTTTTCCTATACTTTCCATTGCCCAGCTTTC
This sequence comes from Lipotes vexillifer, assembly GCF_000442215.2. Taxonomy (NCBI): domain Eukaryota; kingdom Metazoa; phylum Chordata; class Mammalia; order Artiodactyla; family Lipotidae; genus Lipotes; species Lipotes vexillifer. The sequence continues at coordinate 2,288,889 of NW_006787408.1, forward strand.
AGGCAAGAGGTGACTAAACTGGGCAATATGAAAAGGAGAGTCCCGTCTCTTAGTTCCCTTGTCCTGCAGCTCTGCCCTGCACCGGTTTACTGTTTTGCATTGTTTGATGCGTTGGCCTCTCTTTATTCAGTTTAGCCCTTCCCTAGGGTATCAGTGTATTAATACACCGGCCCCACAGAAAGGCAAAACTTCTTCCAGACACACAATTTTCTCCTCTAATCAGCAAGCCGGGGACAAGCAGGGCAAGTACTATTATCCCTATTTTATGGATGAGGCTTGGGAAGTACATTTTTCCAGTTCCAGAGCTGGTTAGTGGAGGTCACTCGCCAGCCCACGTATCCTAGGTCTGAAATCACCACGTGCTCTCTGATCCTAGATTCTTGTGTCTCTCTCTCACAGCATCTGGGAAAGCTTGAGCTACATAAAAATCTGTCAAATCATGACTTCAAGAATCTCTGTTAGCTTTCATACTATATTTAGCATGATTCATTGGGAAAGATGGACTAGAGGTCCCCAAATTCAAATTTCTGAAGCCAGGCTCCCTCATATTGGTTTGGTTTGGTTTGGTTTGGTTTGGTTTGGTTTGGTTTGGTTTTTGGCTGCGCCGCGTGGCATGCTGGATCTTAGTTCCCTGACCAGGAATCAAACCCGTGCCCCCTGCAGTGGAAGCAAAGGCTCCTAACCACTGGACCACCAGGGAATTAAGCCAAGTCTCCTTGTACCCTCAAGGGGCATAGCATCTAGAGAGAGAGAGAGGGGAGTAAGAGGTTAAGTGCAAGGAGATGCTTCAGGCCTCCCCCGAGGGGGTTAACTGCCTTCCCTGTGCCTCATTTTGAATTCCTCCTCTAACTTCTGGACAACCTGCCACCCACTCCGTTCCCACTGACTGTCTTCATTAAACCCTTCCTCCTGCCCTACCCCAAACCCACGTGGCTGGTCTCTGCCTGGGGGCCACCGGCTCAGATCTGTGCTTCCCACCAGACCAGAGCTGCTCTTTAATAGAAATATGCAGGCTGATCCTCCAGCTTGTGTCGCTAAGCACTGGCTTTTGGTTGCCTGGAGATTATCATGGAGTCGAGACCGCACGATGGAAAAGTGTGTCTCATTCTGCGCTGGGATGTGCTTGGACGCCTAAGAACCACCAAACCTTTCTTTTGCAGCTCTGATTTTACATTAAATCCCTGGAACTTGAGGATACATCCTTCACATGTTAGTCATTGGAAATAATAAGTGCACAAAAGATCATGTTCTGATACCCCTGGGTTTATAGGGATCGGCAGTTCTTCAGGATATAAGAGGGGAGAGTGATATAATGACACATGTCTTCTGTAAAGCAGGGTAAAGGGAAGAAACAAACTGAGCTTTTGTGCTTATAATGGAGGGGAGGAAAACAGTGCTTTTGAATTTCCTTCAAAGTCGCTATTTATTGGTAGGGGGAGCAGTAATTAGACGAGTAGGCCTCACTGAGTGGAGAGCATTTCAGAAAGTTCCTGTGGGAGAGACTTTGGCACTACAAATCTTTTAGAAAATGCAGAAATTAGAGGTCCCTGGACCCCTGGGCTGATGCTGTGACACATTTACCTTTTCTTGAGGTATTGGCAACTTTCAGATCCAGAGATAGGAGTGCTGGATGATGTGGCAGGATTTAACCCGTCGTTCCGCCAGAAGTAAGTGTGTGTGTGTGTGTGTAGGAGGAGGCACTGACAGCCCCGAGGCTCACAGAGCAGGGTCTGGAGGTTTGGGGAGGAGATGCCACAGGGGGTTGGTAGGATCTGCGACTCTGGCCCGAAATTTGTCCATTTGACACTGGCCTTGGAGGTAGAGCAGCCGAAGCCCAGGGAGTCCTCCAGTTTCCATCAACCAGCCAAGTGTGTTCATCACCTCTGTGTGTTCCCAGCCCCATTTCAGATGTGGTGGCAGATACAGGAGCACAAGACACGTGATTTCTGCCCCCAGACTAGTTGAGAAAGACACACGTGAAACCAATGTGTGACGGTGTATAATTAAGCACTGACTTTTGCAGCAAAGACTTTGCAGGTAGGAACACAGCAGGGAGCTTGCCCTCAGGATTCGAGGGATTCTGGAAGCTTCATGGGCGGTGGGGCTGGAGCTGGCCTTGGAGGATGCATTTCTATGAGCAGAGGGGACGGAGGGAGGAAATTCCAGGCAGGAGGGGCCTGGTAACCAAAGGTGCAGTGGTTGGAGTGAGCTTGAAGTGTAGTAGGAATGTGTGGGAACGAGCTCACCTGAGCTGAATATTCTCAGGGGCAGCCGGCCATGCGGGGAGAGGGAGTTATGGGAAGCTTTGAGAAGAGTGGTGTAAATAAATCAACATTTCAACATGAGTTTGCTATGTCCTGGCTCCTTGAGGTGCTGGGGCAGGGGCCGTGGGTGTGAGCACTCCCTCCACAAGCCTTGATTCCCCATAAACAAATGGACCCAACCCACTGGGCCACATTCTCCCTTCTCTCCTGGGACTTAAGCCTGCAGAAACTTCCACAGGAGCCTCTCCTTATAGGTGGGAAACAGGCAGTGGAATTGACTTTCACGCCTGGCTGTTCAGTTGCTGAGTACTTGGTTTCTTGATCATTGCAACAAAGGGAAAGCAAGTAGGTCCGCTGCCAGAAGAAAGAAATCCTCGTGCCAAATTTGAGGCTGTACCAGACCAGTTGTTTTTGAACAGGAAGGTGAAGGACTGAAGGCAGGGGAGACATTAAGAAAAGTGTGATTGCTGGGGTCAGGGAAGCATTCCTCACTGTAGTGCGTGTTCTGTGGAGGCAGGATGGCAGAGGGGCTGGGAGTGCAGCCTCCCTCTCCAGACTGGATCAGGGCTCTGCCACTTCCCAGCAGCAGGGGCCCTTGGGCTGATTATTTAACTCACCAGGGAAAATACCAGTACCCGCCTCCCTGCTTCATGGAGTTGTTGTAATCCTTACAGGGCTGAATACACATATAAAGGGTTTGAAAGAGTGCTTGGCAAATAGTATGCGCTCAAGTAAACGTAAGTAAGAGATGCAGTTTTATTACTGGCCTCAAACACAACGCTGAGAAAGACGGGTGTTTTATTCTGTGTTTGTTGCAGCAAAGATTTCCACAGAAATTGATTGATGGGAGAAGCGAGGCTGAATGCAGAACGTGGATTGAGCACAGATAGGATGGAGGGCATTAGGCCAGTGACCAAGGCCAGGCCTGACCCGGGCTGTGCAGAAACCAGCAGAGCCCTGGATGCCTCAGCCACCTGGGATGTGGACAGCTCTGAGCACAGAGGACAAGGGACCAGCCTGAGGGCCCGTGGCAGCCAGGGCTGAGCAGCCAGAGTTCTTGGGTTGCCCAGTGAAGGGAAACTAAGGAACATTGAAGAGGATCAGGGCAGACGAGGGTGGGCAGAGGGTGTCTTAAAGGTATCCAGGGCTGCCCTGGTGGCGCAGTGGTTGAGAGTCCGCCTGCCGATGCAGGGGACTTGGGTTCGTGCCCAGTTCTGGGAAGATCCCACATGCCGTGGAGCAGCTGGGCCCGTGAGCCATGGCCGCTGAGCCTGCGCTCCACAACAGTGAGAGGCCCGCATA
>NW_006787408.1:2292477-2293520 GCF_000442215.2 Lipotes vexillifer
ACACACACACACACACACACACACACACACACACACGCACACACACCACCCCTCCCCCACACACACACACACACACACACACACACACACACACACCCGAGAGGAAATACTGCAGAACAACAAGGCACACACACACGTATCCAGTCCTGCCTCAAGGGTAAGCTTGCTAAAATCTTCAAGTAAAGAGAACTGTCTGGAGCCTGACATCAGGCAACCGGGTCCTGAGGACTGTTCTTTAAGATGTCCAGTTTCTCATTTTTGACACATATGACTTGTACTGAAGGGTGGGGCTTTTCTCCTATCCTTTCTTACAGGCAAATTGTCCTGATAACTTACTTCACCCGACCTTGCTAAGCATCCTGCCTTTCTATCATCAGTTATTATCAGCAAGTATTTACCGTGTCCCTAAGATACATCCAGCTAGCATTGAACCCAAGGAAGAGTTTTGGGGCCCAAGTTCAGGGAGCTCACGGGCTGGTCAAGGATCGCTTAGACGGAGGTTACTTTTCTCAAGCGCTGAGATCTGTGATGTTGATGAGAGAAAGCTGCTGTCAATCGTTGAGGGCTAGGAAAGCCTGGGCCAACTTCCAGCAAAGGTGGGACTTGGGCATGGACGTCAGGGTCTTCATAAGCAGACAGAATGATGGGGTAGACACTTCTGGCCCCCAAGTAGGGGTACCATGAGAGTGGGGTTCAGTGGGGGAGGGGTGGTCAAGGCTAATTTAAGTGGGTAGGATCAGATTAGGAGAAATTCAGTAGGCAGAACATTAGGAGCCTCGGTGCCATCCACCTTGGGTTGGGAATTTCTAGAAGAGCATTTTGCCAGTTTCTCCTACATCTCAGGAAACTGGGGATTTGAATCTCACAGACTGGTACAGTATAAATAACTCAGAAATTTTGAGAAATGACAGGGTTGGCAGGCATAAATTTTCAGTCGGCTGCTCAGCAGCTGCGTGTGCTGGGGCTTGCAATGATATGCATGGGAACTTGGTTGGCTAATTTTGAATTCTCCTTTCTCCAGAGCCCTGGCCAAGGATGTGTAG
>NW_006787408.1:2293530-2295262 GCF_000442215.2 Lipotes vexillifer
TAGGGAAGAGGGGTTATCCTCCTTGTTTCAGGGCAACTGCCATGCATAAGCACTTTCTTCAAAGAGAAGCCTGTCACAGATTTCCATTACACAGCAAGTCAGGAAGCAGCTAGTGAATTCAATGAGTTAAATGAGTCCCTACATCCTAAGGATCCTTTGTGTGTCATGATGATGGTGATGGTGGTGGTGGTAGTTGCAGTGATGTTGGTGGCAGCAGTGGTGGTAGCAGTAGTGATCATGATGGTAGTGGTGATGGTGGTAGCAGTATTGTTGGTGGTGGTGATGATAGCAATGATAATGGTGGTGATTATGGAGGTGATGGTGATAGTCATGGTGGTGGTGGTGATGATTATGATGGCAGTTGTGGGAGTGGTGGTGGGAATGGTAGTGACAGTGATGGGATGAAGCGGTGGAGACCTTATACTTACACAGCTATGGCAGATTATGTAGCTCTTCTATACAGGTAATTCTACTTGAGCCTAAAGCAAAACTGTGAGGTAGGCAGAACAGGTATTGTTATCGCCAATTTGAAAGGCGCAGTCTGGGATTCAGAGAATTTGTAAGCCAGGGTTGCTGTTTTGTTTGTTTGTTTTGCGTCACTGTGTCTCTTGCCAGTGAGTGTCAGATGAGTAGCATGGACAGTCATAGATAGAAGTGTTCAGACAAAGAAGGGCTCCTGTGGGCCAGAGCCACCAGAAAGGGTTTCTGGAACTAGAATTTGAGCTTAGAAGTTTTGGCTGAAAAGTAGGACACAGGAAGAGTCGAAGGTGTTAGAATGTATATATGTGCATATGTGAGTGTGTGTGTTGGGGGGAGGGGGGTTGTCAGAAAAGGGAGATTAGAAAGTAGAGATACAATCTGTGAACTAACAAATCGTTTTGGATTTCTCTGGAGTTGGAACCCAGAGAAGAGAAGGAAGTTAATATTCATTGAACACTGCTCAGTGTGCCAGGTCCCATGCTTTTTATATACCTTTTAAAAATGTGTCCTTTTATATGTATTACCTAATTTAATCCTCACAACCTCCCTGTGAAGCAGTTACTGTTGTCTCCACTTTATACAGTTGAAAACTGACCCGTAAACAAAATAAATACCTTCCTCAAAGTCACCTAGAAAAGCAACACGAATCCAGGCCTCGGGTCATAACTTTCTACCAGGGATGCTGAGTGTGGTGTGTAGCTGCCGGCCCGAAAGTCCGCAGCCTGGGGTGTGTTAGTGGTTCTGCAGCCAGGTTGAGGGGCGTTGGAGACGGGGTTTCGTCTCCAGAACTGCAAATCAGCAGGAGATCACCTCTATCTCATAGAGGCTGGTACTCTTCCCTGCGGTGGATTTGAATATTTGTGTTACCATTAAATAGGTAAACGTATAACTGCTAACTGCTGGTGTAGGCTGAGGAAGAATACCGCTTTATTTTTCTTTCGCTCTGGGAAGACTTTTCTGTAGTGACTTTGGACAGTCTTTGAGATATCCAAGGTTTCATTCAGGTGTGCACCTTCCATAGTAACTGTTGCCCATTACATGTCCTGGGAGGAGAAGGAAGAGGATGGATGGGCTCAGGATCCCAGTGGATGTGAACTTAGCTTTTTTTTTTTTTTTTTTTTTGGTGGTGCACGGGCCTCTCACTTTTGTGGCCTCTCCCATTGCGGATCACAGGCTCCAGATGCGCAGGCTCAGCGGCCATGGCTCAGGGGCCCAGCTGCTCCGCGGCATGTGGGATCTTCCCGGACCGGGA
>NW_006787408.1:2295314-2297670 GCF_000442215.2 Lipotes vexillifer
CAGGCCCAGGGCCCCCAGCCACTCCGTGGCATGTGGGATCTTCCCGGATCTGGGCACGAACCTATGTCCCTTGAATCGGCAGGCGGACTCTCAACCACTGCGCCACCAGGGAAACCCTGGACTTAGCTTGGATGAGCCCAGGACCTGGGGAAGGCTGTCTGGCTTTTGTATGTTCTTTGGGGACACTAAGGTCATACCCCAGCACTACACCCCTTGACTTCTAGGGCTCCCTCTCTCCTCCCCTCTAGGTTCTGTTTTCTAGAGGAACTCGTCCTGTGCTGTGACCTCTGGGAGGAGGTGGCTTAGCCCCCGTGCCCTCTGCAAATTTTACTCGGTGTGTTTATCATGGATTACAGGTCAGACTCAAGACAATAATGCTTTACATCTGAATATAACCTTTTACTTTTCTGGACATGTTTATTGTTCCATTTTAGTCCTTCCACACCCCGTGTATAGAAGTGATGTGGTTATTTTTAACACAAGGATGCCGACTCCGAAAGAGGTGAAGTGCTTTCCCTGGAACAGCAGGAGTCGACGGCAGGGATGGGGCGAGTGCAGGGTTTTTATAGTCCCACTTCATGCGTTTTCCCGCCTCCCAGTGACAGTGCTGATGAGCTTTTATTTTTCCTAGAAAGCTCTGCAAGTCGTGCATAGTTATACGCGCAGCCAGCATTAGAGGATTCTTTTTGCAGCTGATAGAGCCCTCCGCGCATTTGGGACCTTTGGCCGGCCTCCTCAGGCCTGGCTCAGGGGCATCAGGGGCCTCTCGGTGGGAGTCCGGCCCTACCTGTCTGAGCCCTGCTTCTTTGTGCTTGTTGTAGGGCAGAGCAGCCCTTCCTAATGTGTTACCGTTCAGTTCAGAATTGTGCGTTCTTGCTGCTTTCCCCTTTTAGAAGGGCTGGATTTAGCCCTGGTGCCAAATACAAGCCCTCACTTCATCTCGAGAGCTCTTTCCATCCACCCCTCCTCGGGCAGGCTATTTACAGACTTGTCATCCCACCATGCGGGTCAATCCACCAGTGAAATGAAAGGAAGGAGAGGCCCCAAGCCAACGAATTCGGGCAGATGAGCCTTATATAACACGTGCTAAAAATATGTAGATAATTGGAATGGAAAAGCGAAAAATGAGGTGCGCTTAAGCCTTAGTCTGAGACACCAAAGAGTGATGGGGAAGCATTTTCTCCCAGCAGAAGATGCCCATATATAAATCATTTTACTCTGTGCGTACTCTCCTTTTTGTGGCTTTTCAACCATGTTCAGTTCCCACTCATCCCCCCACGAGACTGAATTCGGGCAGCAGAAACCAAGACTAAGGGAGCGTCAAAGAAAAGATGCAGAGAGCTTCTGCCCCTTCAGAGCAGGAGGAGGCGGTGCCTAGGGGCGTGGCCAGATGTTAAGATGGTAAATAGAGCTCCCACTTCTGACAGCTTCCAAGACCAAACACGTAGAAGACTCAGATTATCAAAGGATTCTTTCTGCTCTGGAAGTTAACGTTAGGGGTTTTTCTAAAACTGAAAAAGATAACTGTTTTATTCCAGTTTCATCCCCGTCTGCACCTCCCTGCCCCCCAGGTCCTCACTCTGTCAATTATCTCCTCTCCTTCTCTTGGCATCTTTAATTGCTTTTTCTCCTGGCTTCTTCCCCTCTGCCTACAACATGCTCTGTCCTCCCTCATTGTGCTATATTGTGTGTGATTAATGATTAGGCTCTGCATTTCCTATAGAGCGAGAGCGAGCACCCTGAGGGCAGGGCCTTGGTCTGGCTCAGTGCCTAGTACAGTGCCTGGTCCAGAGTGAGCACCAAATCCTTGCTTGTTGAATAAATCAGTCATTCAATGGATCAGTGAATGGGCAAACCAAAGGGGATGTGTTGTGATTTCCGAAAAATAAAGTGTGAAAGATATGAACCCTCTTCTTCTTATTCAGATCTGGTGCTGGTCTCCTTGACAGTCAGATGACACTTCATCTAGCTCATCCGTCACCTGATGACTGTTCTGTGTGACACCCCACAATGAGGACACGAGGACTCTAAAGACAGCTGAACAAGATGTAGTGTTTGGAGAGCACGTGGGTTGATTAAAGATTTGGAGGTGACCTGGTACTACTGATCAGTTTTAAAATGAGGAAATGGAGACCTAGGGTGTTCAGAAGATTTGGCCAAAATGACATGGTTAGTGAGCGGCAGTCCAGGCCAGTGCCTGCTGGCTCATGTTGGCTGCTTAATCAGTCTTATAAACAAGCACAGAGTAAGTCTTTGGAACCCAAGTTCAGAGCCTTCCACGGACACCACTGTGCCCCTCACGGGGGAGAACGGAAACGTCCATTGATCCGTGATGCTGGGCCGCCCTCCCACCCCC
>NW_006787408.1:2297737-2309730 GCF_000442215.2 Lipotes vexillifer
CCACCCCCACCCCACCCCCCCGCCACAGGTAGCTCCAGGGAAGCCTCTCGCTGCCCACCTTTCAGTTTGAATGCCTGTCTTTGCTCTGAGGAGGGCATAGCAGTTACTCTAATGAACTTTGCTGCCTTGTCATTGGGAGCCCATCACCATCACTCACGTGATTTATTCCACCTAGAATCTGCTTCATCCATCTTTGGCTGACTCAAAAATACGTGCCTGCCTAGGGCTGAGTCACATTGATGAGAGGTCAGCCTCCCATTGCTGGGGTGCCTTGGGAAGCCCTGCTTTTCTCTTCCTATGGCTTGGGGTTCAGGTCTTCCTTGGACTCCATGAGGTGGTCCAGGTCTTCCCAGTAAATTCCCCTTTGTGCTGAAGCAGCTTCTTTTAGTCTCTGTTACTTGCAAATGAAAGAAGCTGAGCTGATCTAACTTTGGAGTAGGAAGGAAGCGGAGCATCCAGTTCCTCACTTTTCAGGTAGGAGAACACTGAGGTCCAAAGTGGGGAGTTTGGTGGTCCCACATCTCAAAGGCAGAGGATGGCGGAGACTGCACAGGATCTCAGTCCCTGGGTTCCCCACCCACTGTCCACAGTGTCCCCTCTGAGAATCACAGCAGGGCTGTGGGATCCCAACACCTGCTCCTCCAACAGTAGGAGGCTCTCAGCGGGTGCTGGGTCAGGGAAAGGAAAGGACCTTGATGGAGGGAGACCTGGGGAAGAGACTTGTAACACTTGAGTGTAGCATGGGGTGCATGTTTGTACTTAGAAATTTATAAGGCTTTTTATAACCAACGCCTGCCCTAACTGGGGCGTCAAATTATTCACGAGTTATGGGCCTTAAGACTAGAACTGTGAAAGTAATAAAGAGGCATCTGGTTCATGGGAAAAAATGTGTGGGTGCAAAAGGGTTCCAGGGGATTGGTCAGAAAGGCGTGATGTGCAGTCCCCCAACCCTGGGAGCTGTGGCTTCCAGAAGATTTGAGGAAATGAAGCATGAAGAAAGACCTAGATTCCACCTTCTTTTCTGCTTAAGATCAGAAGTCTACACAGGCTTTAGGAGAAGACAGCTGCCGTACTTGCCTGTGTGCTGCTGGGCACCTAAATGTGTCCCGGATGCCCCGTTTCCTGAGCTTTATCTCATATAATTTATCTCATCCTTACACCAGCCTTATGAGGTCACTACTATCCTCACTTGGAAGTTGCAAAGCAGAGGCCAGGGATATTATATACACCTGCCCAAGATCTGTCATGCTTCAAAGCCAAAGCTCGCTGTTTATTATGAAGTTGCCCCAGATACATAGTCTAATATTTCTAAGTCCCCACATTAGCTGACAACACATTTAATATTGACTAGATCATTGTCATGTAATCCTAGTATTGTATATTATTACTGAACAAGTGGTTTTGATTCTTACGGCATGCCTGGCCCTGTGCTAGGTTCTGGTTTATACTAGAGAAATAGCACCAGAGTCCCTGCTTTCAGGGAGCTTATAGTTAAGGTGAATACTCATCAGACCTTCACATTAACAAAACAACACACCATGTGATTAGATGCCACAATGAATGACATAGGTGGTAAATGCCCTAATGGCACCTTCTGGTGCCATCAGCTCGTTGATCTGAATTTTCCCCACTCCTAAATGACTCCCTGATGGTGAATTACATTCTAGTTGAAGACAGGTGCTTTATATGTCGCGTCATCAATGTTCCATTAGGGCTTGACTTTCCCACACTCTTGTGTCCTCAATAGTCCATAATTGAATGTGTTATTCTATGCAATGCTGCATATGACTGACTTTCTTATTTTATGTCGACTTTTAAAGTGACATATACACACAGAAAAATGCATAGCACGTAAGTGTACAGCTCAGTGAATTTTCACAAAGCAAATACACCATGTGGTCAGCATCAAGATGAAGAAACAGAATATGACCAGCCTCCTCTATGCCGCCTTCCTGTCCCTGTCCCCCCTCTCGTGCCGTCTTGACTTCTAAGGGCATGGAATAGTTTTCCTTGGTTTTGAACTTTAAATAGGTGGATTCATATGATATACAGTTAACCCTTGAACAACATGGGTTTGCACTTCACGGGTCCACTTGTACCTGTTTCCCCCCCCCCCCCCCCCGGGGTGGGTTTAGGGTACATGTTAGGGTACGACAACGGTTTAGGTTAAGCGTCCCCCCCCCCCCAGTAAATACTACAGTACTACCAAACTGCAGTTAGTTAAATTTGCGGATGCAGAACCATGGATATGGAGGGACGACTATGGGTCTTGAGCATCCTCAGATTTTGGTATCCACCTGGGCTCCTGGAACCAATCGCCTCTGTGGATGCTGAGGGATGACTGTATACTCTTGTATCTGGTTTCTTTCATTCAGCATTCTGTTTATGAGCTTCATCCGTGTTGTTGTGTGTAGTTTGTTTTCATTCTCATTGCTGTGGAATTGCAGGAATATCTATCCATTCTGTCATTGATAGACACATGGTTATTTCCAGTTTAGAGGTAGTACAAATGATGTTGCCATGAACATTCTAGTTCGCGTCTTTTGGTGAACAAATGTACGTGGTGGTGTTGCACACGTACCTAGGAATGGGATTGCTGAGTCATGAGGTGGCCACTGTTCGGCTTCAGTAGATTCTGTCTGTGTCCCAAAATGGCTGTACTGATTTACTGTCCCACCAACTGTGTGTGAAGAGTTCCAGTTGCTCCACAACTCTGCTAAAACTTGGTACTGTTCATCTCTAATCTACTTTCAGCTGTTCTAGTGGGTGCGTTTCGTTGTAATTTTTCTTTTATTATTGTGGAAAAATATGCATAACAGACTTAACCATTTTTAAGGTACGGTTCAGTGTCATTAAGTACATTCACATTTTTGTGCCATCATCACCACCATCTACCTCTGGAACTTTGTTTGTTTTTCCAAATTGACACTTTGTACCCATTAAACACTAACTCCCCATTTCCCCTCCCTTCACCGCTGACACGCACCAGTCTACTTTCTCTCTATGAATTTGACTACTCTAGGTGCCTCATATAAGTAGAATTGTGCAGTATTTATTCTTTTGTTACTGGTTTATCTCACTTGCATAATGTAGTCAAGACTCATCCAGGTTATAGCATGTGCCAGAAATTCCTTTCTTTTTAAGGCTGAATGATATTCCATGATATGTATGTACCACATTCTATTGATCTCTTCATCTTTTGATTTCATTCTGATTTTAATTTGCATTTGTCTAATAACTTTGCATTTCTCTTGAGCACCTTTTATTTGATCAGTAGCTGTTTGGGCAGAAGACTTAAGCAGGCATTTCTAAAGGATGATATCCATTTTCCTATTGCACTGTCTGCCTTTTTCTTACTGATTTGTAGGAGAACTTTACATATTCCAGATCCGAGTCTTTTCTGAATATATGAATTGCAAGTCCTTCCTGCTAATCTGTGGCTTGCCTTTCCACTCCTTAAGAATATAGTTTGATAAATAGAAGTTCTCAATGAATGTAGTCCAGTGTATCCTTTTTTTTTTTTTTCTTTATGGCTAGCATTTTTGTGTGTGTTCTACTTAAGAAAGTGTTGCCTACCTGAAGGTCATGGTACATCCACCTTCGTTTTCTTCCAAAATCCTTAGTGTTTTCACTTTCATCTAATGTGTCTGCTTTTTCAATTAGGAGTCGTTTTCAATCCTAGGGAAACTGGGGTTTGCAGTGCAAGCCTAGTATGTGGGCAGCACTAGAGTGAAACCACGTTAATTTGGGCAAGTGGTAACCGGCTCAGGTGATTGGTAGAACCCTACATGGATGCAGGCGTCCCTTGCTTGGACATCAGATTTGTTTTCTGAAGAGTTACATGTAAATTCTATCTAGCAAATTTGGCCATGTTAGAAAGGTCAAGTCTGCAGCTTTTCAGACATTTCCACCAAAGTTTAGGAGGTATCCTCCTAACCCATCTCTGCTTTACAGACTTGCTAGACTCACTGTACCTCCCATTTCTTCTGACCCCCAAGAGCACACTTGAAAACTCTCATCTACGGCACAGCAGCCTGCTCTCTAGAACTCCCTGCACTTCTGTCTCCATCATTTTAGTCGTATAATTGTCAAAAGTCACTTGTTTGTTGTTCTTCTTGTAATTACATAATTTTGATCTAATCTCATTTAATGTATGAAGTAGGAGCAGGAAAAGAAAATGTTTCTATGAAAACTAAGGTGAATGTGTTGGAAAGAGTCACTGAAGATAAACTGCTAATAAAGTCGCTGTTGAATTATGTGCAAGAGGGGAAACGATAGAATCCTAAAAGGGGGAGGGCCCGGATAATAAAGCTCTAAAAAGATTCTCGATTCGTATTGTTCATAAATATCTTTAAGTTTTTGCTCCACTGTAAAGAAATCAAAATTAGAAGCGGTAGATAACTCCATTATCTAGGAGAGAGAGTGCAGAACGCAAAACGGAGCATCCTTTCGAGAAAAGTCTTCGGCTTTGTTACTGGCCCATGGGCGTGCATATTTTCAGATAAATGTTTGAAGTTTGGATGGATGCTGTCAGTTCAAATAAAGTATATAGATGTCTTATTTTTGCATGAGTCTCTGCTTTCATTGACTCTTTGTTAACTAAGCACTGTGCCTTTCGTCATAGATAAGGGGGTGGAGGGGTAGGAATCCCTCCCCTCCCACGGCCATCCGCAAGCTGGGAGCTTCTGTGACGTACCGTTTTGTCTTTAAGAAAGAAAGTATTAACGCTTCACAATTTGCATTTTACTCCATGTTTAAAACCACAATAAAAATAAGCATTTTTCTTCATCAAAATCTTCAAATAAAACCCCAGTTCAGCTGAGTTCTTCCGTGGTAGGAGTTCGGGGATTTAAGTCGCCTTCTAATGTATCTGCTGGATCACTGCCATTGAAATCCATGGTGATTTTTCTGGCATCGCCATGCCCGTGCCCTGCAGTCCTGGGATGCAGGCTTGCCTGTGCCATGCGGTGCCTGGTGAAGCTGGGCGTCGGGGCCACTGTCCTGCCCTCGGGGTGTGGACATATGTGTACGCGGTGGTGAGGATGCTGCTCTCTGTGGGTGTGGGAGCCCCTCCATTCCAGAAGCTCGGTACTGCACTGTCTGGGGACCAGTCTGCTGTCCTGCATCTCAGGCTGGATTCTCTCAGCTGTGAGCAGAGCTGGCAGGCACAGAGGGCGGGCATGCCTCTCACGCCAAGGATACCATGTGACACACTGAAAAACAGTCTGTTGCTCCGGTCCCCCCCACTCCCAACCCCCGCCCTCCAAGGCTCCCCTTCGGGAGGTATTCATCTGCTCCCTCCGGTGGCAGGGTAGGTGGTTATTTTACCGGTAAATTTCATTTATTAGTTGCATCCTCCTCCACCCCACCCCGCCCCTCCTCCCCGGGGGTAATAACGGTAACCAGTGCCCCAGGCCACGGCGCTGGGAAAGTGCTTGGGAAGCGAGGGGAAACCTTTCGGGCCGGCGCCCACACAGTTCTGAAACACCCGGGGCAATCAACCTGAGTCACTGCCACCACGGCAGGAATCATCCAGTAGCGCTTCTCCCCTCGCCGACGTGGTCCTCCTCCTCCAACGTTGTTTCTGACTTTTCCGGAGAGGAAGCCTGCGGGAAGCCCAGGTCAAGGCGTTGACTCGCGCGCCCCCGTGTGGTCCTGGTGGGCGGGTTTGGAAAATGCGGCCAGGTTTTCCTTTCCCCATGGCCGGAGAAGGCAGCGGGCAGCCCGCGACCCGTGCACCACACCTTAAAAAAGCAGACACTTTGCATAATCTTTGATTGCTTATTTCTATTATTTTTTTCCCAAAATTTATTCAGCCGTTTAAAGTATAGTGGTTAATTTAGTGAGTATGTTGATTCTTACGAAAAATTATGTGATTTTATTATAATCATTACTTGGTCATAGTAGTGTCAAGGTGAGCGTTATTTTTTTAAGAGTTTTTAAATTGAAGTATAGCTGATTTACAGTGTTGTGTTTCATGTGCATTATTTCTGTTATTTTTAAATTTTATTTTTATTGCTCTTATTTCTTAACAGTTAAGCATCCTCAGGTCTTATTCAACTCGAGTTACAAGGCATGGCTTTTGGAGCCTGCAGATTTTCTGTAGGTGTAGGCAATGCCCCCTCCCGATTCTGGGAGACTTCCCCCAACCCACAGCCTATTACTGGTGCATGTTTTTATTCAAAAGGGACACAAAAGCTATAGCTCTGCCTGTCCCTTTCACACTTTAAGGCTATAATAAATCAGCAGGTGTTCGCACCTGCTAGGGCCGAGCTATCGAATCTCCAGCATTGAGACCAGGGCCTAGTATGGATACAGGGCTCCCAGTGCTTGTATTTTGAGTTCCACAGAGGTCTGGACCTTCTTTTATGGATCCTTTGGGCAGTGAGGACAAGAGAGGAGATGTGCTCCCCAAGGGATGAGCAATGTAATCCTCTTTGGGAAGAAAAGATTCAAATTCCATCCATTAAAAAAATCTGCTTCTTTAAAAGTTTTCCCATTGTATGTAGTTTTATAATGGTACTTCAGTAAAAATACCTGTGTGTGTGTGTTCAGGGGGATGGTTAGCAGATGCTGTTGGTGCCCCAGCACGGCTGTATTCCTTGACCTACCAATGCGGTCAGCTGCAGAATACCCTGTGACTTCCCATGTCTCTCCGCCTGAGGTGACCTAAGCCACGATGTTATGGGGTAGGGGCTAAAACCTGATGGGCCCCCATTGTAGGTCGTTTGATTTTAGGAAAATTCCTCTTAGGTCTACATCATTATTCCAATAACAGCTACCATTCTTGAGTGCCTACTGTGTGCCTGATACTTTATAATGAGTATGTTGTAAAGGTCACACTAACTTTGGAAGCAGATGTTATTAACCTTTATTTAGAGATGAGGAAACGAAGGCTTAGCAGATGGCTGCGGGATCTGGAGCTGAACACAGGTCTCGCTAGACCCTGTTCTCTCCCCCCCTTGCTGGCTTCTCCATGGTGACAGCGAGCTCAATGCTTGTCCCTCTGAGGGCTCCAGTCCCCAGATCCCCACTGTTTCTCTCCCCTTACAGCTCTCCTCTCCTATCCTCCTCACCAGACCCCCTCACCCTCTTCCTCTCGCATCCTTAGGAGCCAGTGTGGCCCCAGAAATGAAGAATTGGAACCACACACTATTACCATCTGTTCAGGAGGAAATGGGAGCTCTCCCTGCCTCAGGGCAGGCTGAGAGGGCAATTTTCAGCCCCTTAGAGAGGCTATGCAGATGTAGAAGCCAGTGTAGATGGCCTGGCTGAAGGGGGGTGCTGTCTGGCAATTCAGTGCGTGTTATGGGCTTTGAGAACAAGCTTGAGTAGTTTATCCTCCAAGAAAGAATGCAGTTGAGAGGGAGAGGTGGTGCTACTCGTTGATGACTCCAGGAAAACAGGTGAATCCCAGGACTCTCCTGGGTGAACCAGAACCTACATTCTCCCTTCCTGCTCTATACCCCTGTCCTGTATTTCTCACGTTGCTTTTATGATCGACCTCTGGGTCCCTTTTAACATTTTGGCACCTACTCTTCTTGCCATCATCAATCCTTACAGCAGCCGTTTATTCAGGGAGCAAACTTGGTCTGGCCTCCAGTTTTCGTTCTTTTCTAACTTATAGACCCCTTCTCTTTTGCCTAAGCTTTGCCTTTTCCTGATTATTTGACCGTAAATTCATTGTATCATGCCTTATTCAGCAACTTTTGGAACAGAAGGAACAGACGTACAAATTTGCTTAAACTGAGTAAGCGTATATTTACAAAATTGTGACGCTTTTCTTTCTCACTCATTTATTACAATCTCAAAAACATCCGCCCCCTTCATGGTACATGACATTGTAAATCCCCGGGGGCAGAGGCTGGTCCTCTTGCCCAGTTAGGCGCGGTGGGCACCGCGTGGGCCCTAGCGCTTGTAGCTCTGCCTGGGCGCTCGGAGTTCCGTGGCTGAGTCAGGAATCCAGCGCAGCAGGTTAACTCCCTACTGGCTCCGACACCAGTGAGATCCAGCCAAGAGCACCCCGCCAGAGTGGAGGAGGTGCTGGCTTGTCACTTACCAAGTTATTCTTTCTCCTGGAAAAGGTGAAAAAAACAAAAAAAAAAAACGAAGACAGACCTGTATACATCGTACTCCTCTGAGCCTCTTTCCTGTGGTTACTGTGAGTCCATAGTGAAATAATGGGTATTAGCTTGCCTGCAGAAAGAGAAATTTGATAGAAGTGTGAAATACTATTATTAAACATCCTAAGAGTTTATCTTGGTGGCGCCCCAATAGTGACAGACAGGAGACAGGCTTGTGTAAAGTCAGCACCAATGCCTTCCTCAGGGCTCACCATTTACATCCCCTAATAAGCAGCCCTACTGTCAGGTGGTCAGGCCCTGGAGCTGACCTTTTTGCTGCTCTATCATTTTATATCCCACTGTCCTGGAGAGTAGAATCTGGGCACTCTCTTTCACTAGATTACTAAGGCTTTCAAAGAGACATTTCCAACTCCATGTCATTAAGAGAAAATGCAATGACTTAAAAAAAAAATAAACTGTTTTACTTAAGTGATTCCAGTGCCAGTTAGCTAATGCACTGTTAAGTCGTGCTTGCTGTAAATTGTTGCAGGAATCTGCTGTCATTTCTGAGATGTGGGTGTAACCCATCCCCTCACCATGCTGGGCTGGCAAGTACATTCAGAAAACAGGCACCCACACATGCCCTCGCCCCATATAACCTTAAAGAGTCTCCGTGCTTAGTTGACTTCCTGTTTTAGAACTCATCTCTGCATCTTCCTGGGGGCTTCCTTTGGTCCCTCACTTATTGGCTTCTAGAAAGTGGCATCAGCAGTGCAAATTGGAGGTTGTCCTCATGTGCAAAGGACCCCATTTCCAGCCTGGCATTTGCTCTGAATAATCCAGTGCTAACCCTCAGCAGGGGGTGTGTGTGTGTGTGTGTGTGTGTGTGTGTGTGTGTTTATGTGTATGTGTGTCTAGGAAAGGGGTGAGAAGCCGGATTGGGGGCCATTATGGTTTAGAGGCGTGGCCTCCAATGTAGAACTTGGATATGGTGTGGGTTAGGCCAGATGAGCCACTGGGAAATGGGAAACAAACAATAGTCCTTCCATTTGTATCTGTTACCTAAGAAACAAGAAAATGATTTCATTTTAATATTTAATATCTGGATTGCCAGGGCTACAGGTTTATAATTTATAAGAAAGTAAACTTATATGTCAAAGTTGTTACTGATACTTACAGCCAAAAATACTTGGAGACATTTGGCTTAGTCGATCCAGATAGGTCCAAGGAATGGAAGAAGCAGAGAGCATGTTAACCAGAGCAAGAGCAAAGGTGATTACTTGTGTTCAGGGTCATGTACACACACTTGTGCATGTGCCCTCACACAAGCTATACACACCGTTTGCGTGTGCACACTCACGCACGTGCTCACACTCACATTATATTGACACACACATCAATCATACTTACTACACCCACTTACCACATGCATATCGCAGATACACACCTACCTTCAGTCACTCCTGCACACACTCACTCCCACTTGTATTCATTCACAAACACAAACTCCCATGCTCCCCCCAACTCTCACACTCACACACACACACATACACCACATGCTCTCAAACACAATGCACCTTTTGCTTAATAAACTTAATAGACACCTATTCCCAAGGGGAAGCAGCATGGTTAATCCCTTGGAGACACTCTAGTGGCCACTTGCTGCCTGACTTAACTCATTCTGATGGTTGGCATCAGACCTGAGCCTCAGGAAGTCGGCGTCCAGCATGCACATGCTGCAGCGTAGCGACCGGGACATCATCTGCATATTCAACACCATCAGTGTAGTCGTCTGTAGATCAGGTGACATGAGGGCAGGTGAGAGGGAAAGACATGGTCTCTAGACTTAAAAGACACTTAGTATCTGGATTGGGAGATTATACAGACCTATGTCAACTAGGCACCGACAGGTGTTTAGACTGGGAAGCAGTTAAGAGGAAGGAGGGACAGGAGGTCAGTGGGAGGGGTTTGAAGAAAAAGCAGAACTTCTGCTGGACATTGAGGGGTGGATGGTTGAATTAAAAAGGGAGAAGGAAGGGAAGATTCAGCCGGCACAGTTCTATCTGTTGAGGGGCTGAGGATCAGGGGAGCTTAAGTCACTTATTCTGAAGTGAGTAGCCCCCTGATCATTGGGCAGTTCAAGCGTGCACTGGAGGAACCTAGAGGGATTTCAAGTGATGGAAAGTTATTGAGCTATAGACACCCTTTAAGGTTCACTTGAGCCCTGGGATTTTATGGTGACGTGACAGTCTTTCCTGGCTGGCTCTGGCTAAGAAGGTGATAAATTCACTGATTATGGGGAGGTTGTTCTTTGGGATAAAAGACCCCTGTTGCTGGAGAGGTTTACCTCTTCTATGCTGATTGAAACAGGAGGTCCAGGCAAGAGGCTGCTGCGGTTAGCTGGAAGTTCTGTCTGAGTGGGGTCCGTCTTTCCAAATAGTTATCAAAGCAAACTCTTAGAAACCAAACCTAATTGCTCTTTGGAATTTATTTCTTCTTGGGGCATAACACCCATAGCCTGGTCCATGGAATGTGAGCAGTCCTGCTTAGAGAGAGAAGTGTTGGAATCAGGCATGAAAAACGAGTATGTTTTACTTGTCATATTCCTCTGAGGCAGATTAATACGGTTCTGTTTCTACCTGTTAAATATTGACAGAATGAATTGTGCTAGTTAAGCTCCAAAGACACCAATTAAAGAAACATTTCGGCCAAAGACAATGCCTTTCTGGGTGTACCCTGAGATGCTGGGAAAGATTTACATGTGGGAAGGGATAATTATTACCATGGTAACATCATTTGGTTGATGGCATCCAAATTGTATATAGGCAGCATTTCCCTGTTAGAATCCGTTTAGGTGATATAACTGAGCAAATCTCATGTACATTTCATGCATGTGTCACGTACAGAGGAACAGCCCTTGTGATGTGAAAAGTCCTAATAGCTCTCAGGAGGGGACCGGCAGGGACTGGCACAGGCCTTGCACTTAGTGAATTGTGCTGGCCTGATGATCAGGTCCTCATAGGAAAGCTTAGAACATGAATGGATTACGAATTCTCTTGTTCCCTGTGCTTTGTTACAGAAGCACACTGTTCTGGTTCTACAGTTAATTCCTGGGCAAGCCATTTAATCTCCTTGAGATTCAGTTTTTTGACAATAAAATGCATTGTATTTATTATAATACACAGGTATTTAAACGAGTATATGGATGTCAAACTTTCTGTAAACTTTAGTCTTACAGATTATTGAAATAATAAATACCATATGCGCTTACAGGAAAGGACTGAATAACACAGAGGAATGCTTTAGGGAGTAAAAGTTGCCTGACCTCTCGCATCCCCTTCCCGGAAGTCAGCTGCTGTCCCTTTCTTTTATATATGTCAAAGTGCTACACAGATACATGTGACTATGATTTATTTCATGTAATCTTTCAACTTTTATAGTATTCTGTAAATTGACAAATCATTTTAGCCAAAGAGAATGATTACATCTTGTGAGCTAGGACATAGCAACGAAGATTCAGGAGGATTTAAGAGCCCGTTATAGGTAATTTCCTACTTGTCTACTTTTATTATAGGAGGCAGATTCCTTTGTTAAAGGGCATCATTCAGTTTCCCCTAAACCTAACACTCCTTCATTTATTCCTCCATTAAAAAAAGGGATTTTTGCACTTACCATGTACAAAGCGCTTAACCAGCCTGTGCAAGATTATAAGGACCATAAACATCTCAGCCGGGAGATAGGAGTTGCACGCTGGTAACTGTATACAGTACTGGGTATATGTGTGTAAAGAGGGGTGTGGGTAGAGGGCCACAGGAATTGTCCACGGACCCCTCTAGCCAGGGGCTTCCTGGGAGGAGGTGACATTTGACCCGGGTCTTGCAGGTGGGTTAGAATTAAGACATACAAGGTGGGAACTAGTTTCCCTACAAA
>NW_006787408.1:2309820-2318944 GCF_000442215.2 Lipotes vexillifer
TTCCCTACAAAACTTGAAGTCTTTGAGACACACAGACCGGAATTTCTTCTTTCCAGATTCCTTTTTTCTTTCTGAAATGTTTTTGAACTCCACTGCCCCAAATGCCCTTGAGGAGGACACAGTAATATAAAGTTCTCACCAGATGACACCACGGTATAAAAATGTGTCAGCTGAGTTACACTATCTTGGCATAAACCCAGCCTCCGCTCCTGCTTTCCTGGGTCCTCCTTATGAAGAGTCCCCATTTGCAGAACGAACCAGACAACTGCAGGGGAGGCTGTGTCTGTGTTGAGTAAACAAGGGAGAATTTGGAGTCCCCATGCAGTGAAACCGCCCTGTCTAGATCATCAACACAGAATTAAGTTGCTAGAGCCAGAAAAGACACAGATGAGCATTCGGTCCACAAAAGCGTTGTTTAACAGGGTTTGGAGACTGAGGCACAGAGCTGTGATGTGATTTACCCCAAGACACTTAGATGGGGAGGAGATGTCTGAGTCAGGTGTGGGAAGGAACCTAGGTGTCATGAGTCAGTTCCAGTGCTCAGCCACCATGGTCCCCCCGCAGGGCCATTGTTTGTAGATTCTTGCCTGGATTCATTGATACCACAGCCTTTAGAATTGAATCACCTAGTTGGTGACTCACTTCTACCACCCATTCTGCTTCACTAGTTCCATTCACTCCATTTAGGCTTCTCGGTGCCGCTTTTGTTCTGCACCTTATGGATTGCTGCAGGCGTCAGGCTGTAGGGGAAGGTCCGTGTCTTCCCGGTGGGCGTTCCTGACGTGTGAGCTGTGCGTGGGATGCCTTCAAGCCAGTACAGAAAAGACAGCTCAGCTTGGGATGGTGGCTGCACTGTTGTATACGTTTTGTCAGAACTCATTGACTTGACACTTGGGATCTCTGTGTCTACTTTCTGTAAATGAGTATTTAATTTAAAAAAAAAAACATTCACGTGACTTCACTTGTAAATCCTTGGGTATCTCGGTGGGTAAATTCCACCTACCTTCAGAACCACTTTGCGGTGGTTACAGAGGTGTCACTCGGTAAAGAGGGGCCTCTTGTCTTCTGCTCCCAGCCATCACTGACCTTTTCCTCTCTGGGAATGGTTTTTCCATTTCCTGCTCCTCTTCCAACCCTCCATCTGCCTCCCATGGGCCTCCAGCTGCCATAGGTTGGTCGCATCAGGCAGGGAACGTACTGCCACACCAGAGCACTAAGAGTAGGGTGTGTCCTGGGAGGACTTTAGTCTCAGAGGAGGACCTCAGAGGGCCACACCGTACAGCTGGCACTGGTTGAGCACGTACTGTGTGCCAGGCCCTGTGCTCGAGAGGAAAGAATGACTCGCTTACCGTAGAGCGTCGGGCACTGGTGAGGAAGACCCTTGGGAGAAGGGCTTTTTCATCTCCTTCAGCGAGACCACGTGAATAGCCACCTATATCTATGGGTATGGCCAACATTGGATGGCAGTGATGCCAAACCCCAAAATGGACTGGATTCAGTGCTCTGCATGTATAAGTCATTAATGAAAACAAAACAACTAGGGCTGCCATTAACAACCCCCCACCCCCACCCCGCCCCAATCTGCAAGGCCAGGATTTATTGTGAAGTTGACAGAGGCCCTCCCAGGGTATAGAATGTTGGCTGAATATCAACTAAGGTGACCAGGGTTTGCAGACCCATTTTGCAAAGGATCCCCGAGGAGCCCTGTGTCTCTCAAATCCCTGCCCTCCACTGGGTTCCCTGCCCTCGGGATCAGATCATCCGTGGCTGTGAGTCATGCACCATCACCCTGTGACTGACCGTGCAGTAAGGCCACTTGGCCTATTTGTCTTCTGGAGCACTTCACCCGAATCTATTCTCTGTTCGAATTTTATAGAAATGAAATGAGTTATAAGCGACCCAAGTCAGAACATTGGGACATGCTGGCTCAGCTCTTCCCAGGGTTTGCAGGGAAAGCAGGGCCAGCTGACACATGTGTCCACTTGAGCGGAGAGAAGGCGAGGGCCTGGAGAACAGAGCTGTCCAATCCCAAAGGTGTCAGCCTCGAGCTCTTGTTCAAAGAAGGTCAGCGATGGCGAGAGATGCGGGGAGTCACGCTGCCAGCTCACTGCCCCTTGATCTTTTTGAGATCCATGCCAGCACCCTGGGAAATAGCCAGTTACAGTTGTCAGAGGTTCTTATTGGAGCGCCGTGGAGGAAGACATGAATTAAAGGTCGGCAGAACCGGATTGTGATAAAAGTACCAACGTGATTTGCGGGGTTAATCCTCCCCTGCTTGCCTCATGGAGTTTCCCAGGAGAGAAAGTCTGGATGAAGGGGTGTGTGACCCCCCCTCTTGAGTAGTTCAGAGTGCTGCCCCAGTGCAAACCTTGGCTCTCACCGCCCTCCAAGGGGGCAACTCCTACACACCATGGTTTGAAGAGTGAACTTGTCTTGTCTTTGCAGTGGCCTGGTGCTCCAGAAACTGCTGTCTGCCGTGGATTCAGCAAATCTTCACCGCCACCCTCAGAACTGCAGGGGTAAACTTTGGAATCAGACTTGGGTTCAAAGCCTGCTTTGTCACTTTCTGTTGTATCACTGTTGTACCTCTGTAAATTTCAGTCTTCTCGTCTGTAAAATTAGGGTAGCGAGGGTACTTTCCTTGTAAGTGGTTGTGAGGATTACTGATAATATACATTAAACCACCTGTCACCATGCTGGGTGCATAGCAAGTAATCAGTGGTGCCTGCTGTTATGACAATGAATCCTTTCCTCCCTCCTAGGCCTTTGAGTTGCATGGCTCCTGTAATCCTTAAGTTCAATCTCTAGGACCCAGGGGACAGCGTCCTCTTCACTCTGCCTCCTCTGGTGCTTCTCTGGCCTCAAACTCCTGGCTGAGTAGCCTCAGCTCTGCCTTGGCCAGGCTTTCTGTAGCGGGGAGCTGCTCTGACCCCACAGCCAGGTCCATGCTCTGGCCTCCTGATCAGTGTCCCAGGACTTTCCATGCATCT
The DNA here is from genome assembly GCF_000442215.2 of Lipotes vexillifer. Lineage (NCBI taxonomy): Eukaryota > Metazoa > Chordata > Mammalia > Artiodactyla > Lipotidae > Lipotes > Lipotes vexillifer. Next base: position 2,312,811 of record NW_006787408.1, read on the forward strand.
GGGCCTGCCCTTGCGCCCAGTCCCATGCTTGGGCCCCTCCTCCAGTGGCTGGATCTCCCCGGGCAGCTGGTCGCCTGTAGGCCCCTCTGCCTCTCCTCTGCCCTGCACTCTCTTTCCCAGCTCCCACCTGTCCAGCCCTTCCTACTTGTGCTAACACCTCTGCCCCCCCCCCACCGCCCCTGTTGCTTTCTTTTCTCTCTGCCGGACTGCAGTAGTTGTCAACTCTGCCCCCCTAGAGACTCTGGTTCCTGGATCCAACCCCTCCACTCTGGCCTGTCCTACCCGTCAGCCAAGTCCCGGTTATGACCCAGTAGACCTAGACTCTATGAGACATTCACTACCCTGAGGTCATCATTCAGCCACCAAAAGTAATTTATGTTAGAATAGGGTAGCCAGAAAATGCCCCGAACCTCTCTCCATCACATAGAGTTCTTATTGCTATTGTAAAGATAGTACCACATAAATGAAGTGTGGTATATCCATTCAATGGAACATTATTCAGCAATAAAGAGAAATGAAGTTCTGATACATGCTACAATGTGGACGAACCTTGAAAATATTATGCTAAGTGAAAGCAGCCAGACACAAAAGGCCACGTACTGTATGACTCCATTTATACGACACGTCCAGAATAGGCAAATCCATAGAGACAGAAGGTACATTGGTGATTGCCAGGGACAGAGAGAGGGAAATGGGGGATGCCTGCTAAAGCGTATGGGGGTTTCTTTTTGGTGTGATGAACATGTTCTAAGATTGATTGTGGAGGTGGTTGGACGTCTGTGAATATACGAAAGACCATTGATGACACACTCTTAAGTGGGTCAGTGGTACAGTGACCCATGATATTGGGACATTATGTCCCAATAAAGCTGTTACCAAAAAAAGATAGTTAAGGAATCAATGTATCAACATGTTAAAAGATTAAAATAATGTTTATAATAATACAATGCTAACACAACTGTTTTAATTTTTACCTATCTTCTGATCTTTGGCTACTTGAAAACCACCTTTTTATGTGGTTATAGCCTCAATGTACTCTTTTCACTGTTCTTTTTAGCAAACATTTGTCCATTTTGTTACTTAGTCTTTATAATTATCATTTGTATTCTATAAGTTTGATATCTCGTTTAATTATTTTCCAATTGGTAGGCATTCATGGCTCCAGATTTGTTGTGGTAGTGGTGATTACGATAGACAGTGTTTCTGTTCTGTAGAACTAAAAAATGTCTTTAGGATTATTTCTTTGGAGATGGACTATTCAGTCAACATTCCTTGCAATGAACTTTATGTTCCTTTTCTAGTCTATTTTACCCAATAAAGCTTGGAGATGTAAAAATGCCTGAGAAGCAGGAGGAAGCCAGAGCACAATGGACATGTGAGGTCAGCAGTGTTCTCATTAAGCAGTAATAAACCTCCCTCTCCCACCCCCATCCTAGACAGTGTTCAGGCATTGCTCAGTATAAGTGTCTATTGTCTACATGTTAGACCCTGGCTAGTAACTACAGCTGTGGTTAGGTGAAAAAGCAGGAAAAATTTAGTGGCAATCTCACAACCCCTAGTTAGCAAATATAGAAATGTAATATTTGCTTCAGATCTTTTTCATTGTCTTTGTTAAAGACACGAGATACAGTTGGAATTCCCTTGAGAAGGGATTTCTACTCCTCTTTCCCCAGAGGTAACCACTGGGCTGAAGTTGGTGTTTAGCCCATTCATGTGTGTGCATGTATGTATATTTATATATATTTATACATATATATATATATATGTGTGTATATATATATACATATATAAAACGTGTGTGTCTAAATGTTTTGTGAATTTGATTTTATATAAATGGTAGCATTCTGTACATTTTTGTAACTTCTTTTATTGAGGAAACATGTTTTGAAGATTTGTCTCTGTTGACATATAGTACACTCATTTTAACTACTAGATGATATTCCTTGTATGACAATATCACAATTTTTATCCATTCACTTGTTGGTGGACATTCAAGTTGTTTTTAGGTTGTTTTTTTTTTAAACTACCACAGTGTTCCAGTGAACATCTTTGTGTGAATCTCTTTGGGTGTACGTGTGCAAATTTCCCTAGGGTATGTACTTAGGATGGAACTGCTGGGTTGTAGGCTATGTACATTCTCATCTTAGCTCATTATTGCCAGATTGTTCTTCAACCTGGTTATATTAGTTCACACCCTCTTGGGACAGTATATAAGAGTTTGCTTCTTTACATCCTCATCAAAACTTAGGAATGTCAGATTTTTAATTTTTACCAACCAATAAGTATAACGTGGCACTCATTATTGTTTTATTCTGCATTTCCCTGATTACCTGTAAGGTTGAGGACCCTGTTAGGATTATTGGCCAACTGTATGTCCACTGAGAAGAAACTGTGCATATCCTTTGCTAATATTTCTTTTGGACTATTGGTCATCTTCTTATTGATGGTAGGAGTTTTTGATACATACAGAAGTACCAAATCCGAGTCTATTATGTGTGGCAGATATCTTCTCATAGTGTCTCTGGCTTGTCCTTACGATTTATTTCTGGTGTCTTCTGCTGCGCAGTTTTACATTTTAATATGATTATATTTTTAGTTTGTGCATTTTGCATTCTGATCAATAAATACTTCTCTAAGTGACAGAAATATTTTTGTATTTTTTAAATAAAAGTTTGAGTGTTTTGCTTTTTACACTTGGATCTAGTTCTTTTTTTTTTTTTTTTTCTCTCCATTTTGACAACCTGTGGACCTAGGTTCAGGTTATGATCATTCCCTGTTTTCTCCACTGATCCTCCTGCTTCAGATCTCTGTTCTATTCCTTTGGTCTGTCCATCTCTGAGCCAACACACATTGTTTTCACTGCTCTAGCTATGAAACAAATCTTGGTACCTGCAGAGCATGCTCCCATTCTTTATTATTTGTCAATTTTTTTTTTTTTTTTTTTTTTTTTTTGCAACTTTTGGCCATTTTTCTTTTGTGAATTTTAGGTTCAGCTTCTCAAATCCCATGAGAGACCTTTTGGGATTTAAATGCATTAATTTTTGAAATACTGATTTAAAAAGTGATTATACATCTATTCAAGTTTTTAATTTCTTCCTGTGTTAAATTGATGAAGCAAAACACTTGCCTAAAATAAATTCTTGGAAAATGTTTTCCTAATTAGCACCCTGGGGAACACAACAAAGATGGCTTTCTGTGAATGCAGTTTTGATCAAAGACTGAAGCTCTCTTCAGCTAAGTTGGGTTTTGCCTTTCCTAAAATCAATATACTTACCCAAAACGAATGCTTAGTTTTAACACTAGTCATAAACACACATCACTGTTTTGTAGATCAGATAATTTATTACCCCGTAGTGAACATCACCCAACCTCTGACCTTTAGGTGAGTGCGTTTGACTTTCATATTTTCTTATGAAAAGCTTTATCTTGAAATTTGCCGGCAGAATTTCGGTTACACTCACTGAGAGTTAATGTATTTCTGCTTCTCACTTTCTAATTTTGAGGGTAGCTGTTATAGGTGTCACAGCGCATTTGCATGGGGAACTCTGGCTGGGTGAGGAGAAATTAGCTTTCAGGGTCATCACCGGGCTTTCTTCTTGACTCTACTCCAGTTTCCCCAGGGACTACCAGATGCCTGGTTTGATGATGCCCCAGGCCAAGTGTCTTCATAAGCAACGGAGTAAAAGAGATTACTGCAAGCAGATAGAGGGCAGAGAGGGATGGGTGCTGAGGGGGCGGGATGCAGGTCAGCACGGTGTCTGCCCTGTCTCCGTGGTTCAAACTCCTGTTGGCCTCAAGGTGACAGGTGTTCGTGGGTGAGTAGCAGCTGGAGGGCAAGTGGGAGGACTGGCTTTCCTTGAGTACCTCTGAGAACTCGGCTCCCTTAATTAAATATCCACAGACTACCAGGCTCGTTGCTTTGGTCTCTCTTTGCCCACTGGGTGGCCCAGATTGTCTGCCTGGGACCATGTTCACTTGGCCACCATGACAGAAAGCCCCAAACGGTGTCCCTGCACTTCTCCTGGTATCGTCTATCCCTGGTCATGATTGTGAATTATTCTCCAATCCTTCCACAACTAGTACTCGGGGCCCGGACAGTCACTGTAACCAGTGTTCTTCAAACACTGCCATGTCGTCTGTGCTGTGTTGGTGGCACCAGATGCCCTGGGGAGCTGATTGAAATTACAGATTTTTAAGCTCCACTCAGTGGGGTTGGGAAGTGGTTCAGGAGTCTGTGGCTGCACCCACTTCACAGGTCACTCCAGTAAGCATCCAGGTTTTGGGAACCACTGCTCTGTACAATTTTAACCTAGGACTCTGGGAAGGAACCAGGTCATCTAGGAAACAGCTTCGTAAAGACTGTTCAGTGACTAATGTTTCCAGTCACAGTCATTTCTTTAGATATGTCCCTCCGCCTTGCAAGTCTTTGGGCCTCCATAAATCCCCCTTAACCCTGACTTCCACACTCAAACTAGGTGATATTTATGTGTACATGATCTCCACACCTCCTCTGGGTCCAGAAGGATAGCCTTTTGTCATGGGATCCCACTTTGATGTTAACCACAAGAATTGTGCTTTGCTGCTGTTAGGTTTAAAGGTCCTGCTCTCACCAGGGCCAGGCTAGAGCATGCAGCACCTAATGCAACGGGGAGCACCAGCCGAGCTAATACAGCCCTGTGCTGGGGACAGATGTTGCAAAGGCCGAGTACTTTTGTGCAGTGTACAACCTGCACGACTGCACACAGTGAGCTTGGTTCTCCCACACCTCATCCTTCTAGTTTGTGCCAAGCTGGATCAAAGCACTAATAGGGTGGTTCTAGGCCTGTAAAATTTGACAAGCTTGGATGATCCAGACTCTTCAAAGAAGCCTAAATTCTAAAATGCCAGAGCTGAAAAGGACTTTAGAAATCACCTAGTCCAATATTTCTGACACACAAATAAATAAGCTAAAGCCCAGAAAAGGAAAGGGACTCCCTCAACGGCACACAACTAGCTGGTGGTGAGCAGAAGGACCTCGGACCCCAACCCGTAATGATTCAGCTCATTTCATTGTACCATGTGGCTCCTGGGCCTTTGTAAGCACAGGCAAGTCATCATTGTTCTGTTCTGTGTATGTAAGTGGCTCAACACAAAGAAGCGCAGTAGAATTTTAACCAATAAAACACCCCCCCCTTTTACTGCAAATATTCTGAAGGAACATGAACTACAGCAGAATTTATTATAACATACCCCAAACCCCTTAAGGGTTCAAATTAAGGGAACATAAAACACCCTCTATTTTACATTGAAATTGCTATGTTAAAATTTAGTTTTACCAAACAGTTGAATTAAGGTACAATTATTAGCATTACCCCCAAAATTGTCACTCTTCAAAAGCACTCACCACAAGACTCTCTTATATAGCACTTAATGTACGTTTAAAATTGAATTTGATTGATGGAAATTCCATTGACACACAGCTTTCTAGGAACACAACTTTTGTAGAAAAAGTAAGAACACTGAGTGCTGTGTTTAAGCCCTGCCCCACGACGCAAAGGTTCTGTTTTAGACAACCAGTTCCTGCTTCAAGGGGCTTATGAACTAACAGGACAAAACACAGTAACCAAAGAAACCTGCAGATTACAGAATGAGAATTTGTTTTACTTGGGAAGCTGAGTTCACCCTTAAAGGTGGAGGAAGGTCAAGTCAGCTGCCTTTTTTTTTTTTTTTTTTTTTTGACATTTTTGAGTGATGTTTAAGATGATGAAATTCTCAAATAATTGAGAGCTCCAAAATAACCCTCCACCACCTGTCCTCAAACTTTAGCCTTTGCATTCAATTGCCTGGAAGATACTCAGCTCTGATGCCTATTCTTCCCCTTTGCCATGGGGTCCAAGCTAATGTCTACTGAACACTCAGGTGATGTTGGTAAAACACACCTGGAGAATCTCAGAAGCAGAAGGGACTTGAAAACACACAGCTATCCATGTAATATGGGGGAAGAGAAATGGCTCACCTAGGGGTCACATATATGATTAGTGTCAGATCCAAGATCCAAGACTTCCATCACCAGGCGCTCAGTCCTGGGCAATTTAAAATTGTCCCTGCCTCTTCTCTCCCTGAATACCAGCTCCCTTACCTTCTCCCTCTCTTTC
>NW_006787408.1:2318954-2322423 GCF_000442215.2 Lipotes vexillifer
ACTACCTCCCCTGCAATGTCCATTTCTGAGTCATGCCCCAAGACATTGAACCCAAACCCTCATTCAGTGTCACTGGCAGCTGCTGAGTCAGAAGCCGCTGGCTTGATCAATGCCGATGTCCCCCTGGGCCCCTCCTGATTTTTGACGGCCCCACCATTAAAAATGTGGATGCTTCTCCACACTGGCTGCACATTATAGTCTCCTGGTGGGCTTTAAAGTACTGGTGCCTGGGCTTCACCCACAGAGATTGTGAGTCAGTTGTCTGGGGCGGGCCGCGGGCACCAGGAAATCTCGGGACTCGCCAAGTGAGTCTAATGCGCAGGCAGGATCGAGGGCATGTGTCACGCAGTATTAGGTCTAGTTATTTTTGTGTACCTGCTGACCCTCATTTGCCAGTTGATGTGGGTGCAGCACACTTAAGGAGGTGAATGGATTCACCGAAGCTGTCTATTTTCCAAACAAGGCACGGAAGCTGTACCACCACTCCCCTGCAATCTCACCTAGTGCCTTTGCCTATTCAGAAAAATAAAAAGGACTTATTGAAATGCCACTTTCTTTAATTATCTTGGTTTGGGGAATAAAACAAATCTCTTGGCTGTGGAAATGCTCTTATCACCACATGAAGGGCAGGAAGGAGAACACAGGCTTCTTTCGGGCCACGAAGCCCAGATCTGGTTCACCAGTGGATCTCAGTTTTGACTCCAGGTTAAGATCATGTGGGAAATGTTTAAAAATTCCCCGTGGAGGGCCGGCCCCATTTCAATGGGAGTCTCTGAGGGTAGGGCCAAGGCCTCCGTGTGGTTTAAAGCTTAAAGTCCCCAAGGTCTCTCGCTGGGAGAGCATAGGAAAAAGCTAATCCTAAACCAGGGCTTCCGCAAGGTGGTGAAACCCCAGAAGAGTACAGATCTGGGTGTGCAGCCTTCAGTGCCCTCTCCTGGGGGTGGAGTACATTCCCCACAGTCCCTCCTTCAGCCTCCGGAAGAGCCAGGCTTAGTTCTGGGCACAGCAGGTGCTCTGGGGTGGACGTGGAATTGCAGGGTTCTCCTATTGGTGCTGCTCTCCCTTTTGAACCTACATATCCTTCACACGACTGTTTGCTCGACGGCCAATCGAGTCCCTAATCTTAGTCACCTGCTCTCAGGAACTGCTTCCTGGCTGACCCAGTAGTTCTGTTCCTAGAAGCTTCTATCAGAGATTCACAACATGTGGGAGCTGCAGACTCCCTGGGAACACTGCTTTTGAGACTGTCTCAGCATTTACTGTTTGTAGACTTTTTGATGATGGCCGTCCTGAAATATTACTTACAGGTGGAGCCCAAAAAGTAATTCAAATGAATCTATATACAAAACAGTAACAGACTCAGATGTAGAAAACAAATTTATGCTTGCCAAAGGGGAGAGGGAGGGAGAGATTAGGAGAGTGGGATTAAAAGATACGAGCTACTATATATCAAATAGATAAGCAACGGGCTTCCCTGGTGGCGCAGTGGTTGAGAGTCCGCCTGCCGATGCAGGGGACACGGGTTCGTGCCCCAGTCTGGGAAGATCCCACATGCCGCGGAGCGGCTGGGCCCGTGAGCCATGGCCGCTGAGCCTGCGCGTCCGGAGCCTGTGCTCCGCAGCGGGAGAGGCCACAACGGTGAGAGGCCCGCGCACCGCCAAAAAAAAAAAAAAAAGGCAACAAGGGTTTGCTGTATAGCACAGGGAATTATACCCAATATCTTGTAATTACCTATAATGGAATATAATCTCCAAAAGATCGCTGTACTTTACACCTGAAACTAACATAATATTGTAAATCAATGATACCTTAATTTAAAAAAATGCCTCTGGAGTCTCCCTCCCTGGGGCCCCCTGGGGCTGTCTTGATGGAGGGATGGTTCAGAGCACTGATGGATTGAAGATGTCTCTGTTGCCCCTCTTTTCTCTGGGGCTGTTTCCTGTCTCTCAGTCCAAAATTCTCTGATAATTCTGGTGACCCACAGGACGATAGATAGTCTCGGGCGGTCCGTGATTCTTAAAGTGCACCCCCTTGATGGCCCAGCGGCATCAGCGTCACCAGTGAGCTTATTAGAAATGTACGTTCTCAGGTCCCAACCCAGAGCTCCTGAATAGAAACCCAGGTGGGGCCCAGCAACCTGTGCTTTAACAAACCTCCAGGGGTTCTGATGCAGGCTAAAGTTTGAGAACCACTGGCCTAGTGGTTTTGTTTCGTATTCACTGGTATAGTAGCACGTGCATGTCTATTTTATTTTGTCTACCTGGGTGTAATATCTAAACGCGAACCTTTTAGGCTATAACTAGAAAGGGCTGGCCTTTGGCAAAATCATCAGCTTGGACAATGATCTCGTCAACTTTCCAAGCCTTTTCAATGTTCCCTTCCACTTTGAAGGGGGCCTTAGAGGGGCGCCGGGATCTTTGTGCAGCCCCAGTGATTCTGGACAGGGATGAAAACAGTTCTCAAACTCATCCACACACACGACTGTGATATTACTGAATGGAGTCTGTATATCCAAACAAAGTGAAGGCTGATGGTTTCCTTATTGCTAAAAATTCAGTACAGAGTCAAAAGAGTTTAAATGCCAGCTGGAAAATTTCTGAAGAAAAAATAACTTCTTTATCAATATTGCGTTTTCCATTTATAATTTACCGTAGACTAAGCAAAGGACAAATAGTGAAATGTAATATGAGATTCAGAATACAATGGCAATAACCCAGCACGATGTTCTTCTTGCATCACTGTTCTGTAGGATTAAAAGACTAATTAAATTGGCCTATCTAAGTTAAATATAAGCATGCATGAAAATTGGGAACATCTGTAGAGGGGGTCTATTAGCTCAAGATGCTTGGCCAAAGACTTCTAGAAGAAGAAAAAAATAACTGTATAGACTTTATTTGATTATTGTTTTTTTTTAAAAAAAGGAAAATAACCCAACCCTTATTTTAATGTGACATCAGGAAATGAATCTAATACAGTGGAAACAATTACACATCAAGAAATGCATGTACTTACTGTGCTATTGTGTGTCCTTTAGGGATTGTTAAATTGCTTAGAACCAGGCATGGCTTTTATTTTGTGAAAAGACATTTTAATCACCTTGTATGCAAGGAAAAAATCTACAAAGGTTTTGAGCTATGAGCAGATGAATTGCAATATGTTTAATACCACATTGCATCTCTTACCTACTGTGGTTGATATTTCATTCAGTTGATGGTTTGAACTAGGCAGTGGAGGTGCTGGGGTGAGGTTGGGGAGATGGACACGAGAAACCTTAAGGGCTTCCTCTTCTAAAGTAACTAGCAGCGTAGTTACAATAGGAAACAATAGGAAAACCAGGCACTCAAAGTGTATAATTAATGTTTAATGGATGAATATCAAATTGAGTAGTGAAGACTCCAAGTCCTCAGGTGCTTCAAAGAGGAAGAGATCCCTGCTCTGGTAGGGAAAGATTCGCGGTAGGGTTCGGTCT
>NW_006787408.1:2322433-2332283 GCF_000442215.2 Lipotes vexillifer
GTGGAAGGTTTAGATCTTAAAGGATGGGAAAGATTGCGATTAGGAGAGGGGAGAAAGCTGTGTCCTAGACAGGAGAGCTGATGTAATTAGAAGCTTGGAGGGAGGATTAAATTGACTTCTGTGAGCGGGCAGTCGGGTGATCCACCTGGTTAGGGTGGTGAGAGGAGGGAAGGCAGAACGAAAAGCCCACGGATTAAAGGCAGAAGCAGACGGTGGAGGGGAACCTGTTTATACCAGAAAGCCCATCTTTCTCTGGACTCATGTTTACAGTCTATTCTGCTCACCTGAGGTCTTAGTTGTAAAACTTGTTTAGGCAGGTGTTCACTCTAAACCGTCCTCAGGGCAGTTCTTTGTATCTTTAGTAGCTTTTGACACAGAGCTGAGGCTATACTAGGTCCTCCCTATTATTTCTTTTTCCTTTTTTTTAGGAAAGAAATTAAGGTATCATGTAGATACAGCAAAATTCATTTGTTTTAGCATACAGTTTTGTGAGTTTTGACAGATACATGCAGTCAGGTAGCCTCTCCTACGATCAAAATATAGAATAGTTTCACCACCTTCCAAAATTCTCCCATTATCTTTCCCTGTCATAGTCAAACCCTTTGCTCTCCCCCAAGCCATGGCAACCACTGATTCTTTTTCAGTGCCTACAGTGTCATTCACATGGAATTACACAGTATGTAACCTATTGAGCTTACTTTTTTTTTTTTTTTATTTAGCATGGTACGTTTAAGATTCATCCATGTTGGTGATTTTATCAGTAATTTGTTCCTTCCTTTGCTAAGTAGAATTCCACTGTATGGATGTACACCAGTTTGTTTACCCGTCCCCCAGTTGAGAGACCTTTGGATTATTTCCAGTTTTTGATGATTAGAAATAAAGCTGCTATAGATATTTGCATATAGGTTTTCGTGTGAATATAAGTATTCATTTCATTTGAGTAAATACCTAGGGATGGGATTGCTGGATCGTGCCTGGTAAGCGTGTGTTTGATTTTATAAGAAACTGCAAACTGTTTTCCTAAGTGGAGAAACTATTTTGTTTTCCCACCAGCAATGAAAGTTCCAGTTACTCTGCATCCTCACCAGCACTTGATATTTTCAAGCTTTTTGTTAATACTGTTGTTGTTGTTATTTTAATGTTAGTCATTCTAACAAACGTAGTGGTTTCACTGTGGTTTTAATTTTAATTTTCCTGAAAGTGATGTTCAGCATCTCTTCATGATTAATTGCCATCCACATATCTTTTTTGGTGAGCTGACTTTCAAATATTTAGCCCATTTTTAAAAATTTGGGTTGTTTCCTCATTACTGGGTTTTGAGAGTTCTGTATATTCTAGATATCTGCTTTACCAGCTATGTATTTTGCAGATATTTTCCCCATTTGGGGACTTATCTTTTCATTCTATTAACAGTGTCTTTTGAACAGTAGTTATTAATCTTGATGTTCAATTTATCAGTCTTTTATGAATTGTACTTTTAGTGTCATAGCTAATAAAGCTTTGCCTAACCTTGTGGTCACAGAGATTTTTTTCCAGCATTTTTCTCCAGATGTTTTATAGTCTTAGGTTTCACATTTTTTCTGTCATTTATTCTGAGTTAATTTTTGTACAACATGCAAGGTATGAAACTGTGCTTATTTTTTGCATATGGATATTCAATTATTCCAGCATCGTTTGTTGAAAAGACTAATTTCTCCTTTGAATTGCCTTTCTACCTTGTTGAAAATCAGTTGAAACTATATGTGTAGACTAATCTCTGGACTCTGTTCTCGTCCATTGATTTGTCTATTTTTTGTTGTAATGGTGGAAATGATGGTCTCTCCAGCTTTTTCTACATCCTAACCAAGGCCCTAATTTCTTTTGGATAAATAAGTGTATCACTTTTAGGTGATTCAGATAAGGGATAATGTGGTCTAGACTGTTCTTAGAATTTGGTCCTGGACCAGCAGCATTAGGATCACCTGGCAACTTATTAGACATGAAATTCTCAGCCCCTCCCCAAACTTGCTGAATCAGAAACCCTGGGGATGGGTCCAGCAGTATGTTTCAAGAAGTTCTCCGAGCAGTTCTGGTGCATGTTGGAGTTTGGGACTTTAAGGAGGTGAATTTCGGTTATTTAGAAGAAAACAGTGATGGAACTATGTTAATGGACTTGATTTGGGTTCTTCTGTTTTCTAATTCAGATTTTTTTTTTTGGCTGCGTTGGGTCTTTGTTGCTGCACATGGGCTTTCTCTAGTTGCAGCGAGCGGGGGCTACTCTTAGTTGTGGTGCACTGGCTTCTTATTCAGTGACTTCTCGTTGCAGAGCACTGGCTCTAGGCGTACAGGCTTCAGTAGTTGTGGCACACAGGCTCAGTAGTTGTGGCTTGCGGGCTCTAGAGCACAGGCTCAGTAGTTGTGGTGCCCGGGCTTAGTTGCTCCGCAGCACGTGGGATCTTCCCGGACCAGGGCTCGAACCCATGTCCCGTGCATTGGCAGGCGGATTCTCAACCACTGCACCACCAGGGAAGTCCCTCTAATTCAGATTTGATAAGGAACTGTGGCCGTTGTCTGACAATGGCCATTGACTGTGGCTTTATCTGAAAGAGAGAACATTTTTTCCATTCCTTCTGGCCTTTTATTCTGAGCTCCCTTGCCATCACACTCCAACAGGAAATGAGATGTCCCCTTGAGGAGTGAGAAGCCATTTCTGATACCTAGATAGGTTTTCAAGCCGGGCATCAACGTGAGAGAGAACCAAGTTGGGGGTCTAATGGGTGTGCATTTGAGGTTGATAGGTTGAGAATCAGCCGGAAGTTCTGGTTAATGATTTGTCAAGTTTCAGGTCGCTCTCACCCGGAAATCAACCGGCATCCTCTTGAGCAGCAAGTAAGGGGGAAGAATATTGTGTGAGCTTATTAAAAAAAAAAAACCCTAAGCTTCCCCTAGTGCAAGAACAAAATTGTTGTCCTGTTCTACCCATTCGGCAGTAGATGCATTAAGAGCTCTCCTTTCCAGTAGATCATTTGGGCCAGACTCTGCTCGCCAGAGTGGCCAGAGCAGCTCCAGAATAAAGGAGGGATGCCTTGCCTTCTTCACCACTGCAATCTTTTTTTCTCGGGAAGATGATGTGAAAGAATAAAAGATATAATGTCATATCGTCATTTTAGTACTTATACCTTAGACACACACACGCAGACACACACGCGCGCGCACACAGACACGCACGCGCGCACAGACGCGCGCACACACAGACACGCGCGCACACACGCACACAGACACGCACGCACGCACACACACAGACACACACACGCACACACACGCTATTTTAGCTTCTCACTTCTAATTTTTTTGTAGCCTCAGGAGTGAAGAGGGGACTGATGTGGAAAAGAGAATAGGCTTTCCTTCGTGGCCCCGTGTTCCTGCCAACCGCAAGCTGGCTTGAGGCAGGTTTAGGGAACACCTTGACATAAAGCTTTCTTCCTTGCTTGGCTCGAGCGGATAGAAACTTCTTGTTCCAGGAGGTTGTTGCCTATGTGATGAGTATATCTGCTCCTGCATCATACCTCACGTCTCCTCCTGCCTTTCACAATTCTGTAGGAAATGCCTGGAAGCAGTACAAATCGGCTGAAAGCAGGGGCTCTGGTCGTATTCCTGTCACTCCCCTGAGCTCCCTGGCACGTGTGCTGTGTGATGAGAGTCTGTCGTCTCTATGATTTTTCATTTTCTGTTACTTCGCCAGCCTCCTGTTTTCCAAAACAACTTTCAGAATTTCTCATTAAACCCTACATTCACTTAAAAGAAATGGGTCTCTCTCCTTCCAATCTGCTATTAATTTTTCACATAGCTTTTTCATTTACAGCATTGGAGAAAGAAAGTTCATTTAAAAAAAAATCTATAAACCACCTGTTATAATAAGAGAAACAGCATGCTTGAATTTTCTTGAATGTTTTTTTCCAGTTTCTATATAAGAAGAAAGGGGAGGAAAATGTCCGTTTTATTTCCTTTACTATGTGTAGCATGGTGGGGAAACCATGAACTTGTGAACTTTGGAGCAAGACAGTCCTTGGTACAAAATCAGGCTCTACCACTTAATAATGATGCACCCTTGGGTGAGTTATCGAGATTTTCTTAGCCCCAGTTTCCTCATTTGCATAGTGGAGAAAATAATACTGATCTTGTAGGATCCTTTCAAGAAGCAGAAAAAATATGTTTTAATCACACACCGTACGGTAAATGGTACCTGTTATTTCTATTATTAGATTTGTTTACAAATGGATTTTGTCTTTTGCTTTAGACTGTAAAATTTCCAGTTTATCTCCTAACACTACTCTCCCTGAAGGTTCTATATGATTTTTCTAGCTTCCCAGTACAACCTCCCCAAAAAGGACCTGAAATTCATTCATACTAAACTCATAATGGCCGTCCCACAGGATCTGTGTTTTAACAGGGCTTTAAGCCTCAAGCTTAAAGGATAAAGCTGACACAGTGGAGCTGAAAGTAACCGGGATCGTTTGGTTTTCAGGACACCAGTATCTCCGAATTCCCAGCTCTCAGGAGCCAGGTCAGCCTAACTCACTTTTACATAGGCGCTAGGATCCACGTGATAGTGGTTCTAGTATAATCTTTCCTTTCAGTATTTATTTCCCTTTGTCCCTCCTCATAGGCAGGATAAATGTGTAACACAGAGGCCTGGTACCTAGCATCCTGGAGGCACTCAGTAAATATTGGTTGAGTTGAATGAACAGTTCTCACAGTTAAAACATTTTCCTTCTGATGTTTACCCTAAGTCTCTCCTGCTTGGTTTATCTATTACCTCCTGAATTAGATATCTATTGCTGAGTAACAGATTATCCCAAATTTAGTAGCTTAAGACAGTAAGAAATTGGTATTATTCCTTACAGTTTCTGTGGCTCAGGAATTCAGAAGGAGCTTTAGCTGGATGGCTCTGGCCTGTGGTCTCTCGTGAGGGCGCAGTCAAGATGTTGGGGCTGGGGCTGACCAAGGGCTCAAATGGGGCTGGAGGATCTGATTCCAGGATGGCTGACATACCTGACTCGTGAGTCAGTGTTGACTGGAAGGAGGTTTCAGTTTCCCACCGAATGGACATCTCCGTAGGGCTGTTTGCGTGTCCTCAGAACATGGCAGCTGGCTTTCCAAGAGTGATCCAAGAAAGAGCAAGGTGGAAGCTGCAATGTCTTTTATGACCTAGCCTCAGAAGTCACACTCTGTCATTTCTGCAAAATCTTTTTGGTTACACGAGTCAGCAGGGCATCTCTAGTCATTGTAGGAGGGGCCTACATTGAAGGTGTTAATACCAGGAGGTAGGGATCTCTGGGGGTCATTGTGGAGACTGGCCACCATACCTCTCATTCAACCCTTTCTTTTTTCTCCCGGAAAATGAAGTTTCTCTTCAAGGCTTTCCTCTAGGTAGATTTCAGTTCTCTCCTCCTAGGCATCTCACGACCTATTAGGGGTAGCCAGACTCACTAGCACTGCAGAGATGTGCTTTGGCCAGGGCCAGTGCTAAAACATCACTAGGGATTCTTGACACTCTTAAGACTGTGGTAGACCTTAACTGCAGCTTAACCTTTGTTGTCTAGTCGCAGTTAATGCTTAAGCCAAGACCTACTGAAAGGGTGGGCAGGGCCCAGATTTCCAGTTTAGGAAAGTGCCATCTTCTGTAAGTAAAGACACAGCTCTGGGGCTGTCCTGAGGGCGTAAGGTATAGGATGGCAGTTGGGTTTTTAGGAGAGAAGTTGGGTAATATTTGGCCATAACTACTAATTCCCCAGAGCCCTGGTGACCAAGAATGGATATCTGCAAGAAGTTTGCTGAGATTCAAGGCAGGGCCTGTGTCCACAGTTCCCTCTGGACAGAGATAACTTACTCATTTGGGGAATTTGATCTCCATTTGTACTTCATTAGCACTAAGACCTAAGCCAACTGGATCTCCCTTAAGCATCTGTGGCTTCAGAATATTTTCTTAGGTTCATTAAACTAGAAAGAAAAAAAGGTTTTCCCCTCCCCCACCCCCATCTTTTGTTCTTGATGTTTTTCGTTTTCTGTGTTTGGGAGTTTGTAGACATGAGACCCCAAGTTTAGCAGATGTCTCTGTTGTTTTGTAGAGCTATTAGAAATACATTTTTCTCCTCACATAGTGACTGTTCTTTCCCCAACATTCTCCTGTCTCTCTGGAAGACATCTCATGGAGAGATAGGAGTTTCTGAGGCCCTAAGAAGCAATCCTGGAGATTCATTAGTTTTTCCAGACTGCAGTGTTCCCTGGAAAGAGGTGTCAGCATCAGGTGGGTGGGACACACTGTGCGCACACGCATGCGTGCGTGTGTGTGTGTGTGTAGTTAGAGCCTGTGCACCTTGAAGGGGCACAGGGTTGGATTCTGGATTGCTTTGCTTTCAGTTATTGAAAGCATTATTGTTTTTGACCTCCTTATCCTTCTCTCTACATGCAGAATTCTGGTCATAGTCTCCATGGAACATAAAACTTTTCAGAAAAAGTTTAAGCAGGTTTTTGAAGCCAAGGGAAAAGATATAAGTTCCACGGGCACTGTGGCCACGATGGCTGTATCTGTAGAAGGACCTGGGGCTTGTTCACCTATGTTAAGCTTCCCAAGGAAAGTCCATCCTCCCAACACCCTGCCCTGGAAACTGGCTAGACCTGGGTTCCTTGGAGGGACAATGGAAGGAAGGTGAGCTCATTTCGTGGTCCAAGGGATGGGGAGAATAGATTGTGTGACTTAAGACAAATCCATCTGCTTTCTGGAAAGGTGTGGGGTTCGCTTGGCCAATTACCAGCCTGGACTTTGTGACTTAATAATCATCTTTACTTCTTTTCATCTTCTTTCTCCATCTCCTTTGTCTTACGAGTCTTTCATTGCCTATTTTTTTTATTTGTTTTTATCTTCTGATTCCCTGAAACTATTCTTCTTTCCTAGTTAGCCTGATAAATACCCATCTGGCCAACTTCCTGGGAACCCTGCTCGGGACTTCAGATCGCTCTGGGAAAGGCTATGGTTTTTCTTTTTAATTTTAACTTTAAAATATTAGTGACAGTACAAAACTGCCTTAGCAAACAGAGGAGTTTGGGGAGAATAAAGAGTGAGTTCATTATGGCATTTTGGGAAATTGTGCAGGCAGTTAGTTTTGAGAAGGTCTCTGGAGCCTGGGATGACGAGGTAAGGGGACCACTTGGGCATTAGAGGGTGCCATTTTTAGGTCACTGTACTTGAACCTTTCCGAATCCTGCCTGCCTCTGACTGGACGATGTCGAACGGCTGATAGCAACAACACTGATGGGTGTGGGTTTTTCAGTAAATAATCCCATAACCTTTTTGGCTGGGCTACCTTGTCATTAAAAGGCTTGTGATATATTTGAAAAGGGGGATGTCAACCCTCACTTGGCATTGACGCCCCCCCCCTCCGCCCATGACCACCAGCTAGCACCTGGGAATGGACAGATGCTCTGCTGAGACGTCTGCCACTGCTTTCCCACAGGCATTTTTTAATAGAGCATTTTAGAAACATGAACCACAGACATGACCTCATGGGCATGAGCTCCACAGGGCTCAGGTGCCCAGGAATTCAGCAGCAGTTAAGTTTCCTGTGATATGAATCATAGGACCATCGCTGGCACCAGTGAGGACTCTGGCCCCGCCCTTGGCTGATTTCCCTGGATGAGAAGGCTCTTTGAGCATTTAGCAAGTCTGCCTGGAGGGGTTTTGCTCTGCGGTTTTTCTCCTGGCAAGTAGTGACTTTTCCTGGGTACCAGAAGCATGTAGTAGTTCCAGTGTGACTGCACTGTGTAATTTTGAATGGATGGAGGAGGGAGGAAGGGAGGGAATGGATAAATGCAGACAGGCAGGAGGCAAGGAGACTTCCTGCTTGCTTAAGGATGATCTCTGTTCTCCAGTGGTTCTCCATGTCCCCATGTGCTCTGCATCAGAGCCTGGGTGGTGGGATTGGGGGGCTGCCCGCCCCCTTTCTCCCTGGTGTGCTCTCCCTCAGTGACCATCCCGTTGTCCCGCCACCACTGGGTTTGACCTTAGTTTACCGTAGCGCTACTCTCCCTACCCTGTCAAGCGTCCAGATTTTTCACATTTTTTCTTTACCCCAGCAAAGCACAAACTAGCTTAAGCTTTATTTTAAATAAGTGGACAGAGCATACGCCCTGCCATGAACACAAAACAGGTCATTCAGAAAGTAAAGATGAGAAAGGAGAAAATGGTTTACATTAAATTTGAGATGCTAATCTTGAAATGCCTCCAGTGCTCTTCTGATTAGATTACACACAGAATAGCACATGCAGACAATTCCAAACCTCTCCTCCTAGACATTTCTGCTTCACATTGTGTGGCTCTTTGGAAAGGCGTAGATAGCACAGACTAACTCGCGGAATTAATTGCTGTTTCCTCTTTCCTGTTTTGAACAGAAATTTTCTTTATTGTGTGAGTACAACATGTAGAACGTAGTCTTCGGCACCACGTAAATATTTACTTAATCATTAAAACTCACTGTCGTGTAGCATTTATTTCAACTTGAAAGTATTATAATCCATCTTCCTCGTGGAAAGTAAAATGAAAAGGCACTGCTCCTTTGATTTGCAGTACCTAGTTTTGTTTTGTTTTGTTTTTGTTTCCGTGATCTTGCATTTTTAACAGTAAATCCATAAAGTTAAACCAGAGCTTTATTGAGAGGGAAAATTAAGTAAAACTCCTCAGAGACTGAGTGGGAAAAATTCCATTTAGTCTCTGTCAGGAGCTCCTCCCCACACCCCAGTCATAATCACTGTTGTCTGGACTGTGATGGTAATTCCTTGCTTTGTTAGTGGAGGCTTATCTATTAAGGACCAAATCCAAAGTATTTGAGAAGAATAATTTAGAGAGTGCCTATGGCCCTTCCATTGTGGCCAAGAGTCTGTGCTCAGAGCCCTGCCTTCCAGCCAGTATCCACATAATAAACATTTTTTAGGATGTACCGTTTTTCTTACCCTTCAGAAAGTCTCAATGTGTATTTCTACTTAGGCTCTTTGAGGATATTTATCCTTTTCTCTTTCTTATTTTATTCGAATATACACTATACACGTTTCCTAGTTTTCTACTTATTGTTTCTAGGTGGACTTAGCATATCTGCTTTTTGAATCCACTGCATTAAATTTTACTGTGTGGGTGTGTTATGAATTAATCAGTCCCCTTTAGCTTTCTTTTCTAAGTCTCTAGATGAGAGCAGGATGAATGTGCGGAGAGGTGGGTGGACAGCAGCCGGGAAGAGACTTCCATACACACAGTTGGGTACCAGGGATCTAGGCTATTCCGCCATCCTTGGGAGGTGTGAATGGATGGGCCAGGGTGAGAATTCCTGAACTGACATTCACTGTTAGCTGTGTGACCTTGAACAAGTCAGTCATTAACATCTTGGGGCCTTGGTTTCTTCATTTGTAAGTCAAGAAGAATACCACCTCAAGATATTAGAGGGTGTGTGTAAGTTGCTTTCATACCTCGTGTATATGTAATAATACCTCATGTGTATGTAATAATATCTCAGGTGTCTGTAATAGTACCTCATAGATGTGTAACAGTACCTCGTGTATAGAATAATACCTCATAGATGTAAGATGCTTAGAATGGTGCTTAGCACATGCCCATACATGCTAGCTGTTATTTTTCAGCTTCAGAATTATCCAAGATCTGACAATTATTTAGACAAAAATACCGGGATGGGGCTTCCCTGGTGGCGCAGTGGTTGAGAGTCCGCCTGTCGATGCAGGGGACGCGGGTTCGTGCCCCGGTCCGGGAAGATCCCACATGCCGTGGAGCGGCTGGGCCCGTGAGCCGTGGCCGCTGAGCCTGCGCGTC
>NW_006787408.1:2344097-2346391 GCF_000442215.2 Lipotes vexillifer
ATGTGAATCTGTAGAGAAGTTATGTGTTCATGACAGTTGGTTTCAAATACATGATTTTAATTCTCGGTGAAATAAATAAATACTGTATAATCAGGCCATTAGATTTGGGAGTCAGAGAGGCCTTGGGTGGATTTATAATCAACTGGGTTTATAATCTGTGGGTTTATACTTTGGCTTCTATATGTGTTCATGACAGTTGGTTTCAAATACATGATTTTAATTCTCGGTGAAATAAATAAATACTGTATAATCAGGCCATTAGATTTGGGAGTCAGAGAGGCCTTGGGTGGATTTATAATCAACTGGGTTTATAATCTGTGGGTTTATACTTTGGCTTCTAAAAGGAGTCACATAGAGATCTACCTGCTTCTTAAAAAATATTCAACCAAGTGACATCTCAACATCCAAAGCATTTTCCATCTTTTATCTCCTTTTGATTTCACACCATCGCTGGAAATCAGGAAGGGACGAGGCTTAGATTGAGTGTCCCATGTCCCTGGAGGGCAGACAGTACAAAGCACCACAATTATTTACAGAGGTTCTACTGACAAGGGTAGAAATTGCAAGTCACTGTCACCCAGGTCTCCTGGCCCCTGGTCTAGGATCATAACCCGAAGTATGTTGTTACCCTCATTAGTTTAAGTAAATGAAAGAAAAAGATGATTAGCTTGCTGTCTGTCTGTCTTCCTTCTTATGGACATTTTATTGAGCGTTTATTGAGCACTGCCTGTATGCCAGATAATTGTTCCATGTCCCAATGAAATAAAGAGGAATACATGATTCCTGCTTTCAAGAATCTCATAAGTCTCAGTAAGTTTAAAAAAAAAAAAATCTCGTAAATCTTATCAACTGCGAACCTCTACAGGTTTATTTATATTCACAAATAGGCACACCTATGCTACAAATCTACGGAGGGGTGGGCACGATTGTTTTCAGTAAATACTGGGATGCTGGTACCGGGGTAAGTGCACAGTAGACAGCCGGTGCACCTCAAGCAGGGCTCAGTAAAATGCTGGTGCAGCGGCAGGATCAGCCATTCCTTGTTGCCGGGTGATAAGGAGGTTGTTATGAAGCTGAGTGACCCTGAGGGTGTGTGTGCACATACCTCGGTGTTTGTGTTCACATTCATGTCTGTGCCCAGCTCTCACGACCCCCATGAGGGCTTTTCACTCACCGGGCAGCAGTGAGCCAAGGACAGCTCCTCTGCTGTGTGCTGTCCCTAATGCCTGGAGTAGCAAGAGTGATGCTCTCTCGAGCCCAGGGGCTCTCAGGTGATGGTGCCCTGCTGTCCTGAGAGGGGCAGGTTTTGTTTGTGTGGCTAGAGATGTATCAGTAGGTGGAGAGCGTCTCTTAGAGGGCAGAGCTGACCTCTTGCTGCTGACCTCTTGCTTCAGTTAATGTTTCCCACCTCTTCCACCCCCAGCATGTCACTGACCCCACAATCTTGTCATATTAGGTGGGTTGGGGGTGCCATCCTTCTTTGCTGGATAAGGAATCCAAAGCCCCGAAAAGACAGGAAACTTGCCTGAGACCTCACAGGGGGCCGGTGGCAGACCCAGGCCTGCAGATCAGATGCCTGGACTCCTCTCCCCCATCTCTGCCCTTCCGTCTTGCCACCTTCTCTTTACTCCTTTTAAATAATAAGTGGCAGCATAGTGGTTAAAAAGCCTGGGCCCTGAATTCAGACCCACAGCCTCAAATTCTGGCTCTGCCACGCACCCGCCTGCAGGCACATCTCTTAATCTCCCTGTTCCTTAATTTCCTCGTTTGTAAACTCGTGCCTACCCCATAGGGTGGTGGTGAGGTTTAACTGAGCTGGTGGTGCCTGGCCTGTGGTCAGCACCGACGCCTTAGCGCCCTTAGTGGTCACCACTCCGTGTTAGCCATCTCCATCGTGATGGTTGTTTGTCCTAACTGTTGACCTACAGTTTCCACGGCTGTGCTGGGTTCTTGGGTGTTCACAGAATCCCACATCCACCATCAGGCTGCCGACAGACTCTGCCTAGCTAGGCTTTGGTGCTCAAGCAGCATTAAAAGCACATAATGACAATTCTTTAAGGTCAAAATGTGAGGTACAGGTTGAGTGCTGTGTGCCATGGGAGTTGGAGGTCTGGAGTCCCGGAGGGGACTGATGGGGGAGCAGAGTCCAGCAGAGCAGCAGAGAGAGTGGGATAAGGGTCCCAGCAGGGAGGTTCTCTTCACCTCTTTCCCAGGGCAGCTTTCAGAGCAAGGAGCTTAGCGGTGACCCTGTGTTTTGCCGTCCCTGCAGGTGGGCTCCCAGCGGTTCAGTGTCA
>NW_006787408.1:2346401-2362626 GCF_000442215.2 Lipotes vexillifer
GTTCGGGATCCACAACTACAAGGTTCCCACCTTCTGCGACCACTGCGGCTCCTTGCTCTGGGGCCTCTTGCGGCAGGGTTTGCAGTGCAAAGGTAAGGCTCTGGTTCTGGCCTCCTCCCCCCTCACCTGCACCCCGATGTCCCTCCTCTTAAAGAATCTTTTCGTAGCCTTGAGAGTGCGTTCCAGGCCTGGCCAGAGAACTGAGCCCAAGCCCTCGCTAAACCCTTATTAGTTACTCCGAGCATTTGTTAAGCAGTCTCTGTGCAGAGGCCATTCAAGGGACTCTGTAGAGGGAACCAGAAGAAGGAAGGCATGGCTCCGTCTTTTAAGATAGTGAACAAGCTGGGGAGATAAGATGAGTCTATGAAAGTGCAGAAAAAATTTAAGGAAAAAATACATTAGAGCAGAAGGGAAGAAAAGTTTTCAGAGTTAGGCCCTGAAATAAGTCATAGAGATTTTTCTGTCACCATCTGTGGTTCAGAGCTTACTCTTGGAAGGAACCCTGCTAAAGCACTATCACATCTTATTGATCCTTTGTAGGCCTGTGATAGATGTTATATTATGCCCATGGCCCCCTTGAGGAAACGGGCTCAGAGACTAAGTAATTTGATCACGTCATGTAGCTTGTGAGCAGAAGTAGGGTTTGAACCTTGACTTCTGAGTCTGGAGTTTCCTCCTCTGTTTCCTGCTGTCCTGCCTGTGAATTGATTTCTGCTCAAGTGAGTGTGCTAAGTGACACAGGTAATGGCATGTAATATGGGGAGGTGGGGACATACCCTGGGGGCCTGGATAGAGTGTCCAGTTTCACAGGCTGGTCCCAACCTGCTCACAGAGTTGGACAACCATGAACTATTGGGCAGGAACGTCTCATGGACATTATTTAAAAACAGTGTTTTATTATTTTAAATTTTAAATTTAAAAATGAAAAACCTTAAATTTTATGAAATTATTTTATGTTATAAAATCAGTATTTCATTATTAGTGAATGTATTATTGGTAAATACCTATTGTGGAAAAATTGGAGAAAGAGGTAAAGTATAAGAAGGAAAGCTGAAGCCGTGAACCAATTGGTCATTGAAGGGATCCCAGTGAGAAATTATGAGGACTGGAAATAAGGTACTGGCTGTAGTGGGAATAAAGAAGGAAACCAACTTAAGAGGTATCGAGGAGTGATTTATTGGCTGTAGTGACGAGATCCAACTGGGAGGATGGCGACACTACTCGCTGAGACAGGGAACACATGAGGGAGGGCAGGGCTGGAGGCAGTGATGGTAGAGTTGAGCTGGGGGCATGTTAACTTTGAGGTGCCTGTGGGAAGTTTACAGGGAGCTGTCTGACTGTTGGACGTTCTCATCGAAACACCGAGGAGAAGTCTAGGCTGAGCATTTAGGTTTGGGATTTGTCAATGTCTAAGTGGTAGTTAAACCTATAAAGTCGATGTCATCCCCAGGATAAGTACCTTGAGTGTGAAGAAAGAAGAAAACAACTTGGGAAGCCGGGGGGTGGGGTGGGCTACCAGCATCCTAGGATGAGCGTGCAAAGGACCTGGGAGGGAAAGACCTCAGAGGTAGGAGGAAAAGTAGCAAGGAATGGCATCATGGAAGCCAAAGGAGTAGAGAGTATTTTTTTTTTTAATTTAAAGAAGGAAATGATGGATAGTGCCAGATGGTTCCAAGAAGTTATTTAAAGTAAGAAGTAGAACATGGGAAAATAGAACTACCATGTGCTCCAGCAGTTCCACTTCTGGGTATTTTCCTGAGGAAAATAGAAACACTAATTTGAAAAGATACATGTACCCCTGTGTTCATTGCAGCGTTATCTACAATAGCCAAGCTATGGAAGCAACCTAAGTGTCCATTGATAGATGAATGGATAAAGAAGAGGTGGTGTGTATAGAGATACACACACGCACATACACACACACACACATACACACACATACACACACACACACACACACACACACTGGAATAGTACTCAGCCATAAAAATTAATTAAACCTTGCCATTTGTGACAACATGGATAGACCTAGAGGGTATTATGCTAAGTTAAATAAGTCAGACAGAGAAAAACAAATGCTGTATGATTTCACTTATATGTGGAATCTATAAAACATGAAACGAACAAACACAGAACAGAAGCAGACATAGATACAGAGAACAAACAGGTGGTTGATGGTGGGGGAGGGGGAGTGAAATAGGTAAGGGAGACTGAGGTGAAAACTTCCAGTTACAAAATAAGTGAGTCAGTCACAAGGATGAAATGTACAGCGTGGGGCATAGACTCAATAATACTGTAGTATACTTGTATGGTGACAGATGGTAACTAGACATTGTGCTCATTTTGTAATGTATAGAAATATTGAATCACTGTGTTGTGCACCTGGAACTAACATAGTGTTGTAGGTCAATTATGCTTCAATAAAAATTAAAAAAAAAAAAAGTCGAACATGGGGTTGGATTTAACAACAGGGAGGTCACTAGTGCCCTCAGCAGGAGCTGTCTCGGTGGGGCAGTGGGGATGGATGCCCAAGTGCAGAGGCTGAAGTGAGAATGGAGGGTGCAGTATTTTCAGGTTATTTTATCTAATCAAGAAAAAGACAGTGGAAATGGTGAGCCAGGAGACACAGGGGACCATTGACAGAACAGGGACAGAGAGATGGATACCCCTTCTCCCAGTGGAAGGAAAGCCTCAAGGCCAGGCCAGGGTACAGGTATGTGTCCTATGTTGGGGAAGGGAGTCCAGGAGGAGGTGATCAGGCAGAGTGATCATTTAAGTTCTGAATCTTTTTGAGGGCATTGCAAATAAAAATAAGGATTTTTGAAACAGGAGATCCTGTTCAAAGTTGAGGTGAGAAGTGGGGGTGGTGTGGAAGGCGTGAGCAGGGTTAGAAACAGCTGTCGCGGGAAATGAGGACGACCTGCCCCAGGACAGGAGGAAGTGCTGGCTGCTGACACATCTCGTGTCCTGTGTGAGCTTCCCAGACATTCACATTTCCCTTTCTAGAATTCTAGCACGTGACCTAAAAGAAACAGGGCCTACCCGAAATCCTTTTTGCCATTACGTGACATTAAAACAAAGGAAGAGAAAGAAAAAAATGCAGCAGGGATCTCAGATGTTTTCAGAGGAGTGATGCATTTTTTGGAAAGTTGAGTGGGGTTGCTGGGGAGCAGAGTGCCTGCTTTGGATGCGACTCTGATGAAGCCATGTCTGGTTTTTAGTAAATCTATTAATTATTGGTCTATCTAGGGAATCTAAATGAAGATTCGTCATATCATAAATATTGATATCTTTAGAAAGCAGCCCAGACGCAGCAACTAGGGCTGTGGGTCCCTGGATGACCCCGGGAGAAGGCAGGGCCCAGGGACAGTGTATTCAGCTCTGTTTTGGCAGGAAACACTCTCCAGCCTGCTCAAGTAAAGGATGGGATGAACGAGGCTGCCTAGAGCAAGGATTCCTGTTCACTGGAGCCCTGGGGAACGTGAGGGGGTCAGGCCACACAGAGACAAGAAGGTAAAGGTTGTTCAGAATTTAGGGGCCCCAGCAAAAGTTCACAGATCTTCCCTGTCCTTTTCCTCTGCTACCATGACTTGGCCATTTCCTCCTTGCTCCTTTCCTACTGTTGCTGTTCCTCTCTCTCTCAATTAATAGACTTTATTTTTTTAGAGTAGTTTTGGATTCACAGCAGAACTGAACTGAAGGTACAGAGATTTCCCATATACCCGCCGACCCCACATACACTGAGCCTCCGCCACCATCAACATCACCAGAGTGATACATTTCTTACACTTGCTGAACTTACATTGACACATCATAATCACCCAATGTCCATAATTTACATTAATTTCACTCTTGGTGTCGGATACTCTATGGTTTTGACAAATGTATGATGACACGTATCATACAGAGTGGTTTCACTGACCCCCCCCAATCCCCTGTGTTTGCTTCTCACTTTTGATCCTTTTTCAACCTCAAGTCTTTCTGCCCCTGCAGGCCCCGTACCCTGTGGAGAGGTTGATGACCAGAAGAGGCCAGGCGGGGGCCCCTCGTGTCTGGGTCTAAGCCTGGTTCCGCTCCTATGATTGCTAAGAAAAGGAAATCAAGACTTAGTTACCTGCCCGGGGTCCCAGAGCAAGTCCCCGTGGAGCTGGAGTTAAACCCAGGCAGCGGGCTCCTGCCCTGGCCCTGACCCGTGCTCCATGCCCTCTCCTGCTCTGGGCGACTCCGTCAGATCCTCACCACTGCTGGATCAGGCTGGCTTGGCCTCCTGGATTGGAGCCCCTATCCCCTGGTCGTGGTGGGACCCCAGCCACTTGGCCTGCTGGTCTTTGGCTTCAGCTTTGTTGCCCGTCCCGCTCCTGGCGATAATTGGTTTAGGTATTTTTAGTGAAACCAATTTCTCTCGAGCCTGGGTCTATAGGGAAGGATCCATGAGACTGTCCTGGTCACTCTCCCTTCAGCCTAAAATTGCCTGAGCCACATGGGTTCAAGTGTGGTGCATATACTCTTTCAGGGCTCGTCCCTCTGTCAGCCAGGGAGAGGGAACATAATTACCCCCTTTTTACTGGTGGAGAATGGAGAACAATGTGCACAAGGGGGTACAACAAGGGGCCTGTGGGACGCACCTCTGTCCTCTGGGCTGCCACCTCCCTCCCACAGCCCCGAGGGGACAGATGCTTGGAGGATGCTCACGGGCTGTTTTTGGTAACTGAGTCCTTAATCAGTCCATGAAACACCAGCACTAAGTGATAAGGCAAAATATTTCATTCCTGTCCTTGTTTTGTTTTGTTTTGTTTTGTTGTTTTGTTTTTGTTTTTAGCTATGCCACGTGGCTTGCGGGATCTTAGTTCCCCGACCAGGGATTGAACCTGCGCCCTCGGCAGTGAAAGCACGGAGTCCTAACTACTGGAGTGCCAGGGAATTCCCTCCTGTCTTTTGTCTTACGATTTGAGTGCTGGCACAGTTGCTGTGTCTCTCTCCAGGCTCGTTGAGGGTCTGTCTGAGCCCTCAGCCACTATTAGTCCAGAAATTAGCTTCAGACATTCAAATATTAGCATCAGTGAGGCATTTGAACCCTTTTTGTTCTTCCCTTTATTTGAACTGTGCGGCTTCCCCAACCTGACCACCTGCACGGTGAACCCCCTAGGGTCCTTTTGCACCTGTGTTTTGTTTTTCCATTGACTCATGGAGTTATTTCCCTGTGGAGGTACAGACTCCCAATACCTTAGGATTTGTGTTTCCTTCTCTAAAGAAGATGTGGGGTTCTCACGTGTCCTGTGGGTCACCGCCCACTTCTCTTCTGCCCATGAGCTCACACTCATGTCCCCAGCACAGTCGCCCTGAAGTCATCAGGCACCGAGCGGCAATTTAACAGAAAGCCAGACCTCTTTACACAATCCACAGTGCCCTGCAGGGCCCTGCAGCAGTCCTGGTTTGCCCGTCCCCATCTGCGGTGGGCTCCCTACTCCTGCCTGTCCCCTCTGACTGCAGCTCTGTACCGAGGTGGAGGATAGGTACAGTTGGGAAAGTTCTGGCCTGGAAATTCCTGAAGAATCTCCTTCCTGGCTTCCTGACTCTCTCACAGATCCTATCCTAGTAACAGCTGTGATCCGAGCCTGCTTTTGTGGGCTAAGGGGCAGAGTGTCACTGTCCCGCGGGTAATGAAGAACAGGCCATCTTGTTTGGGGGAAACCCCTCAGGCAGAGAGCTGCGGCCAGTGAAGACCCCAGATTAGGGAACTGGTCTGTCCTGGTTCTGTCACTTCCTGGCTGGGCAATTGCAGGCAGGGCCCACTGGCCAGGTGACCCCAGCTGCCGACCTGCCTTCTGAGAATTATAATGAAAGTAATGAAAACAGAGTAATTTTAGCTGCATATACCTCGTGGAGTGGCTGCAAGAGCCATAAAGACAGGAGCAAGGAACGGTCTTCTCCCTCCCTCCCTCCCTCCCTCCCTTCCTTTTTGGATGTTTAAAAATCATTAGAGACATGAAAAAGGATTTTTATTCTCATCGATATTTTTGAAAATATCAGCCCTTCACTATTATTTTTTGACAGCTAGGTTCCTTGTCATATCTTCAACTTTTTTTCATATTTTTAGAATTAAAAAAAAACACAAGGGACTTCACTGGCGGTCCGGTGGTTAAGACTCCGCACTTCCATGGCAGGGGGCATGGGTTCAATCCCTGCTCGGGGAACTAAGATCCCTCATGCCGCGCAGCATGGCCAAAAGACAAACAAACAAAGCCACAAATAATACATAAATAATTCTCACTAGGAAAGATTCAAGCAAGACTTAAGTCTTAAGCGTATGTATAAAAAATATTAAAATCCTTCGTGTTCTTTTTCCACATCCATCCCCAGCCTTAACTGCTACTAACAATTTGCTATGGATCCTTTCAAGCCTTTCTGTGTGCATTTGTTGAATGAATACTTATATACACACATATACGCTGTTAATAGGCATCTGTTGGTGCATAACACATTATCCCAAAACCTAGTGGCTTAAAACAACCAATATTTATTACCTCAGAGTTTCTCTGGGTTAAAAATCTGAATGCAGCTTAGTTGAGTGCTTCTGACTTAGGTTTTCTCATGAGTTTGCATCAAGCTGACAGGTGGAGCTTTGGTCTCATCTGAAGGTTCAACTGGAAGAGAATCCCTTCCAAGCTCACTCATGTTGCTGTTGGCTAGAGACATCAGTTCTTTGCCACATGGGCCTCTCCATAGGGCAACTTACAGCATGGAAGCTGGTCTCCTTCAGAGCAAGCAAACAAGAAAGCAAGAGGGGATGCCCAGAACAGAAGCCGTGCTGTTTTGTAACCCAATCTCAAAAATAACATCCCATCACTTTGGACATTTTCTGTTCGTTAAAAGAGAATCACTACGTCCAGCCCCCCATTTAATGGGAGGGAATGGTGTGAAGGGTCAGATACCAGAAGGTGGAGATTATTATAAGCCAACTCAGAGGCTGCCCACCACCCTTCCCACCATACACACACACACACACACACACACACACACACACACACACACACACACACACACACACACACACAGAGAGAGAGAAATATCACCTTCTCTGGGAGGTCTACCCTTTTAAAAACTGAAGCTCACATCTCTTAACTTCCTTCACCTTCCTCTGCTTTCTTTTCCTCTTTACAACAATTGTCACCTTCTAATAACTTAAATTACCTATATCTTATGTTTATTTCTTTCTCTCCTAATCAGAATATAAGGTCCATGAGGGCAGAAGCGTTTTTGGTCTATTTTGTTCTCTGCTGTTTCCCCAGCATCTAGAACAGTGCCGGGCACATTAGCATTCAACAAATGTTTGTTAATTAAATGCTATATGCATTGTTCTATAATTTGCTTTTCCTACAAGTCAGTGTATATAAGGTTACATCATTCTTTCTACTGGCTGTTTAATATTCCACACCATGGGACGTTCAATATATTATTTAAAGCTTACCTTCTTGATGGACATTTACTTGTTTCTGTGTCCTCACCATTTAATGCTGCTGCGGACATCCTCATATATGCATCTTCATGCATTTGTATGAATAATTATGAAGAAATGCTCGTAGAAGTCCTGTAGTAACTTCAAGCCCTATCTTTTGTGGTTGAACCACATAAGGAGGGAATTACAGAAGGACACTTCGTCTGTTTGTTGCTTGTTTGTTTTTACATAAGTCACGTTCACTGACTGCTTCACCTTCTTGTGCCTTGACATTTAATTTTGCACGATCAGAAACTGCCTATGTAGTGACTTTAGGATTTCAGTTACCTATTATCTGCTGGGGTCTGGTCACTTTTGCTGCCTACGTGTAAACTAATTTCCACAGAGTTAGAATACACTGAGAAGCATGGCATCGTGGTTTGTGCAAGGCATCAGGGAGAACTTGGAGATAAAACATTACTTTAGTTTTCTAGAAACTTGCCCTCTACTTGGGCATTAAAACATAAGTTAAATATAGACAACAATTCAAGTACTGAATCAGAAATACGTGTGAGCAGTTCAAGGGCAAGAGAGGCCAACAGGAACTTGGTCGGGACAGGCTTTCTGGGGGGAATGGGGCTTGAGCTACACCTTGAGGGAGGAGGAGGACCTGGAAAGGAGGGCAAGGGAAGGTGTTCTAGGTAGGTAACGAGTTATACCTAGAGAGCAGGGGAGGAGGAAGCAGTTACCTGCTCAGCGCTGCAACGCCACAGGGGTCTCCTGGGTTGATTCTGGATCCTTGCAGTAGCAGCTGGCAATGCCTGGGGATCGTGACACATGCCCCGCATCATAAGTGGAAGGTCAGTGGGAGACTCAGTCAGAGTTTTCGTCTGAGGAATGCCAGGTAGTAGACAGTTGGCCAGTCATTGCTTCTGGAAAGCTTTGAATGGTGGTTCCAGTGCCCGGTCTCTATCTGGCGACAGTTGGTGCCCAGTTTAACCCCCAAGGAGCTCCCCTCTAACCTCCTGTTCTCATCTTCTGCCCAGGACTCTGCGTCAGTCACTCTCCCACCCCTGCCAACCTCCATGGCACAGGCACACGATTTCCTGTTCAAAATTGTGTGTGTTCCGCCTCTGAGTGTGGCGTGGCTGACTAATCTGTTACGAAATCAAACCACTGCCCTGGCTTACCCTCTAGGGCCAAATAACCCTCATGTAAAGAGATTTCTGCAGGGCACATAGGCCTGCCCATCTCCCTCTGTCATTGTTCTGACAGTGTCATCCGCTTGCTTTGGGAGAAATCCCAACAGCCTGACTTGCCCCGTTGCAACCCTCGCTTTAATCTCAGCTATGAAAAGGGTGGAAACATGGAAACCAAAATGAAGGTCAGGGTGCTCGAGCCCCCATCTGTCCTGAGGATGACACTGCTGCTGCAGTACCACCCAGCACGGAGTAGGAGCTCAACAAGTGTGTGATGAAAAACTAGGTAGTAGTACTATAACGATCCTCCTTTTAGAAGAGCCCCAGCGAGGCAGCTCTGTTTCTTCCCAGTGCAGTTCATCCAGGTGGAACAGTTGAAAATGATTATGAAGCTGCCTGGAAAGGGAAGCCTTGGGGGCAGCCTAGAGCCATGAGGGGTTTGGGAGCCTTGCCACTGGGCCTGGGTGCTCACCAGTCGGGATGGGGCAGAGGAGTGCAGAAGAGGGGTGATTTGGCTGGTTTGCCCCAAACGTTTCCCCTTTCTTTCTTTTTTTTTTTTTTAGAAACATCTTTATTGGAGTATAATTGCTTTACAATGGTGTGTTAGTTTCTGCTTTATAACAAAGTGAATCAGTTACACATATACATATGTTCCCATATCTCTTCCCTCTTGCGTCTCCCTCCCTCCCACCCTCCCTATCCCACCCCTCTAGGTGGTCACAAAGCACCGAGCTGATCTCCCTGTGCCATGCGGCTGCTTCCCACTAGCTATCTATTTTACGCTTGGTAGTGTATCTATGTCCATGCCTCTCTCTCCCACTTTGTCACAGTCTACCCTTCCCCCTCCCCATATCCTCAAGTCCATTCTCTAGCAGGTCTGTGTCTTTATTCCCGTCTTACCCGTAGGTTCTTCATAACCTTTTTTTTCTTAGAGTCCATATATATGTGTTAGCATACGGTATTTGTTTTTCTCTTTCTGACTTCCCCTTTCTTTTGATTCCACCTGGCACATCCACTTTCTCTTACTGATCTGCAGCCTCTGGGTGTCACCTTACAGCTTCCAGGAGCCTCACTGTGGCTCCTAAATTATGTCAAGTTCCTCTCCCTCAGCCAACTTTGCCCTCTGTTTCCAGACTTTTCAAAGCATTTTCAAAGTTGCTTTTTCATGTGGTCCATTTTAACTGACATGTGATTGGATTTTTTTTTAACTTAACCTACTGGGACAACTACACAGTTCTCCTAGGGAAATAACAGAATTTAAAAAATGAAAAACAAAGTCTCCGAAGACCGATCCTATCTTGCTGACCAGCCAACCTGAACTAATTTGTTTCATTAGGATGGACAGGTCTGGCGTTACAACACCAGGGGGCGCCAGTGACTAAATCACCTAGATAAGCTGCCCTGGCTAAGAAATTCTCTCTCTTCATTTGGTTGCTTCATTCTTGTCCTTTCTGTCACCTCAAGAAGAGACAGAAGACGACTTGCATGAAGTTGGTGGGCAGGTGCAGGTGAGGTGGGCTGTGTGTCAAAGGGTAGCTGTTGCTAAGGGGAGTGGGACAGAGGATTCAGAGCTGAGTGCTGTTGCCTGCAGTCTGGGAGGCTCTGAGGATTTTCAGGCATTGTTAGTAATAACTCAGTTAAAGGATTTGGCACCATGGCCAGGCTGTGGTGGAGCTTTCTCGTTTGTTTATATTGTCTGAGAAAGCTCCCCTCCCATCAGCGCATATGCTCCCCCATCCCCACACCCCTGCCTTTGGTTCTGTGGGCATCTTCAGCTCCATAATTCACTTGAACTCTTCAAGCCTGGGTTGGAAAGGAAGGGGAGTGGAGTCTGCGCTGTCCCTCCCTCTAGGTCAGGGACCAGGCCGTGAAGGGCCAGTAGGAGGTCTGGCCATCCTGCCTGGTTTCACTCCAGAAACTGTGTGTGTGTGTGTGTGTGTGTGTGTGTGTGTGTGTGTGTGTGTGTGTGTGTGTGTGTGTGTGTTTTAATAGACTTTAACTTTTAGAGCAGTTTTAGGTTCACAGAAAAATTGAGGAGCAAGTATGGAGATTTCCAATATACCCTCCTACCCCCACCCACGGACAGCCTCCCTCACTATCAACGTCCCCACCAGAGTGGTACATTTGTTACAATCAGTGAACTTAAATTGATACATCGTTATCCCTCAGTTTACATTAGGGTTCCCTCTTGGTGTTGGACATATTGTGGGTTTGGACAAATGTACAGTGTGTTGTATCCACCATTATTGTATCATATGGATAGTTTCACTGCCCTAAAAATCCTCTGTGCTTTGGCTATTCATCCTTGCCTCCCCCCAACCCCTGGCAATCACTGATCTTTTTACTGTCTCTGTGGTTCTGCTTTTCCAGAAAGTCATATAGTTGGAATCATATAATATATAGTCTTTTCAGATTGCCGCCTTTCACTTAGTAGTGTTCATAAGTTTCCTCCATGTCTATCATGGGTTAATAACTAATGTATTTCTAGTGTTGAATAATATTCCACTGTATGAACTTACCACAGTTTATTTAGCCGTTCACTTACTAAAGGACATCTTAGTTGTTTCCAGGTTTTCATAATTATGAATAAAACTGCTGTAGACATCTGTGTGCTGGTTTTTGTGTAGACATACATTTTCAACTAATTTGGGTAAATACCGGGAGTGTGATTGCTGGATTGTAAGCTAAGAGTATGTTTAGTTTTGTAAGAAACTACCAGTCTGTCTTCCAAAGTGGAAGACGTTTTTCATTTCCACTAGGAATGAACGAGAATTCCTGTTGCTCCATATCCTCACCAGCATTTGGTGTTGTCAGTGTTTTAGATTTTGGCCATTCTAAAACGTGTGTAGTGGTATCTTGTTTTAATTTGCAATTCCCTAATGACATATGATGTGGAGCATCTTCTCATATGCTTGTATGCTATCTGTATATCTTCTTTGGTGAGGTTTCCGCTCCAGTCTTTTGCCTATTTTTTAATTGGGTTGTTCATTTTCTTATTGTTGAGTTTTAAGTGTTCTTGCATATTTTGGATAAGCTTTTATCAGACATGTCTTGTGCAAATATTTTCTCCCAGTCTGTGGCTTATCTTCTCATTCTCTTGACAGTGTCTTTTGCAGAGCAAAAATTTTTAATTTTAATGAAGTCCAGCTTATCAGTTATTTCTTTCATTAATCGTGCCTTTTGTGTTATATTTAAAAAGTCATCGCCATATCCAAGGGCACCTAGATTTCCTCCTATGTTATCTTCTAGGAGTTTCATAGTTTTGAGTTTTATATTTAGGTTTATGACCCATTTAGAGTTAATTTTTGTGAAGGGTGTAAAATCTGTGTCTAGGTTCTTTTTTCTTTTTTTTGCATTGGATATCCAGTTGTTCCAGCACCATTTGTTGAAAAGACTACCTTTGCTCCCTTGTATTGCCTTTGCACCTTTGTCGAAAATCAGTTGTATGTTTATGGAGGTCTATTTCTGGGTTCTCTGTTCTGTGCCATTGATCTGTTTGTCTGTTCTTTCACCAGTACACACTGCCTTGATTACTATAGCTTTACAGTAAATCTTGAAGTCAGGTAGTGTTGGTTGTCCAACACTTCTTCAGTATTGTGTTGGCTATTCTGGGTCTTTTGCATCTCCATGTGAACTTTAGAATCAGTTTGTCAATCTCCACAAAATAATTTCCTGGGATTTTGATTGAGATTTCAGTGAATCTGTAGATCACGCTGCGAAGAACTGTCCTCCTTACAACATTGAGACTTCCTACCCATGAACATGGAATATCTTTACATGTATTTAGTTCTGTTTTTGTTTCTTTCATCCGCTTTGTAGCTTTCCTCAGTCTTGTACATATTTTCTTAGATTTATACCTAAGTGTTTCAGTTTTTAGGTGATAATGCAAATGGTATCATGTTCTTAATTTTAAATTCCACTTAATCATTATTGATAAATAGGAAAGTGATTGGCTTTGTATATTAGCCTTGTATCCTACAGCATTGCTATAATCACTTATTAGTTCCAGTTTTTTGGTCAGTTCTTTCAGATTTTCTGCGTAGATGATCGTATCATCTGCAACCAAAGAGTTTTATTTCTTCCTTTCTAAGCACTATACCTTTCACCTCCTTTTCTTGTCTGATTGCATTAGCTAGTACTTCCAATGCAATATTGAAAAGGAGTGGTGAGAAGGGACATCCTTGCCTTGTTCTTGGAACTAGAAAGCTTCTGGTTTCTTACCATTAAGCGTGTTGTTAGTTGTAGGGTTTTGTAGATGTTCTTTATCAAGTTAAGGCAGTTTCCCTCTATTTCTTTGTTGCTGAGAGATTTTATTATGAATGGGTGTTGGATTTTGTCAAATGCTTTTTTTTTTTCCATTGATAGGCTTTGTGATTTTTCTTCTTTAGCCTGTTGATGTGATGGATTACATTAACTGATTTTCAATTATTGAACCAGCCTTGCATACCTGAGATAAATCATACTTTGTCATGATATAGATTTCTTTTTATACATTGTTGGATTCAATTTGGTAGTATTTTGTTGAGGATTTCTACATCTATATTTGTGAGAGATATTGGTCTGCAGTTGTCTTTTCTTGTAATGGCTTTGTTGGTTTTGGTGTTAGGGTAATGCTGGTCTCATAAAAGAAGGTAGGAAATGTTTCCTTTGCTTCCATCTTCTAGAAGATATTGTAGAGGATTGGTATAATTTCTTCCTTAAGTGTGTGGTCCTGGGATTCACTAGTGAACCTATCTGAGCCTGGTACTATCTGTCTTGGAAGGCTATTAATTACTGATTTTCTTTCTTTAATAGGTATAGATCTTTTACACTGTATTACATGTGTGAGTTTTGGCAGATTGTATCTTTCAAGGATGGTTTTGCTGCATCCTACTAATTATGAAAAGTTGTATTTTCATTTTCAATCAGTTCACAGTATTTTGATATTTCTCATGAGATTTCGTCTTTGACCCATGTGTTACTTAGCAGTATGTTATTTAATTTCCAAGTATTTGGGGATTTTTCCAAATATGTTTCTGTTATTGATTTCTGATTTAATTCCACTGTGGTCTGAGAACAGACATTGTATGATTTCTATTATTTTAAAATTGTTAAGATGTGTTTTATGGCTCAGATTGTGCTCTGTCTTGGTAAATGTTCCATGTGAGCTTGAGAAGAATGTGTGTTCTGCTGTTGTTGGATGAGGCAGTCAATAAATATCTAGTTGATTAATGTGACCGTTGACTTCAACTGTGTCCTTACTGATTTCCTGCCTTCTGTATCTGTCTATTTCTGATAGAGGGGTGTTAAAGTCTTCGGCCGTAATAGTTGGTTCATCTGTTTCTCCTTGCAGTTTGCTGTTTTTGCCTTACGTATTTTGGTGCTCTGTTGTTAGGTGCATACACGTTAAGGATTTTAATGTCTTCTTGGAGAATTGACCCCTTTATCATTGTGCCCTTTGATGTCTCTGATAACTTTCCTTGCTCTGAAGTCTGCCCTGTCAGAAATTAATATAGCTACTCCTGCTTTCTTTTGATTAGTGTTAACATGGCATATCTTTCTCCCTAACTTTAATTTTAATCTATATGGGTCTTATATTTAAAGTGTGTTTCTTGTAGATGATATGTACTGGGTCTTGTTTTGTGATCCATCCTGACAATCCCTGTCTTCTAATTGGTGTGTTTAGACCATTGACATTTAAATTGATTATCAGCATAGTTGGATTAATGAGTACCTTTTTTGCTATTGTTTTCCATATGATGCCCTTGTTCTCTGTTCCTATTTTTGTCTTCCACATTCTTTCCACCTTTTGTGGTTTTAATTGAACATTTTATATGATTCCATTTTCTCTCTTAGCATATCAGTTCTTCCCCCTCGTCCCCCTCCTCACCCCCTCCTCCTCCTCCTCCTCCTTCTCCTCCTCCTCCTCCTCCTTTTTTCTTATTTTAGTGGTTGCCCTAGAGTTTGCAATATACATTTACAACTAATCCAAGTCCACTTTCAAATAACACTCTAATACTTCATGGGTAGTGCAAGTACCTTATAATAACAAAATACTCCTAGTTCCTCTGTCCCACTCCTTATATTGTTGTAGTCATTCATTTCACTTATACATAAGCATATATTTTCTAGACATATATACAAGCATAATAATTGAAAACATTGTTGCTATTATTATTTTGAAAAATTGTTATCTGTTAGATCAAGTAAGAATTTAAAAAGTAAAAGTTTTTATTTTAGCATCACTTATTCCTTCTCTGATGCTCTTCCTTTCTTTATGTAGATCTGAGTTTTTGACGGATATCATTTTCCTTCTTTCTGAAGAACTTTTTTTTTTTTAAGTTATAAAATATTTTTTATTGTAAAAACAGAGTCAATAGAGGTTGACAACATAAATGTTGTCTCAGAACATTTCCCCTTGGTTCCTGAATGTGCCAGGTTCCTGTGTACCAGCAAGTCTCCATTAGCCCTTCTCAGATTTCATGGTCCTTTTTGGATATGTTTATTGATTATATGTAAGTATTGCTTAGAAACAGAAGTCCATATGATATTAAAACAAACAAAAAAACCCGTTGTGCCTTTCTTTCACATTTCCTACAGGGAGATCTGTATATCTCAGGTGCTTTCACAATTTAAAAGTAAAGTTAGTGCCTTAACCAAACCAAAGAATCCTCCATCACAAGTTATTAAATCAAACCTCTCATGACATTTGCAATATATCCAGATTTAAAGATTTTAAAACAAAAGAATTTAGAATTTAAAACAAACTTCAGACTGATTTTTCATATTTGAAAGACTACAGTTATTTGCAGCATACAAATGGAGAGGGTAGCGCAAAATGCATCAAGTTTTATATGATAAATATACTTTCAACCTAATGGCTGCTTCAAAAGCAAAGAGTGAAAAATTACCTCTTCTTAAAAGCAATCTAGACTGACTCAATAAAGTTCACAATTTAGAAAGATCAATTGCTACTCTATTTCCATAGATTGCAAAATGACTCCAGAAACAGATTAAACATACAATTGTTTTACAAAAATAGAAATATTGTTTGGGACTTTACAAAACTTTATAAAATATAACACTATATTTGTAAAGTCAAGATAGTTTCACACTGAAATAGAAAATACTTCCACGAATATGAAGTCTAGTCAAACTTAACTGGTCTCTCCTAACCATTCTCATACATTATTTCTTCCAAATCTTCAACCTAAGTAGATCTGTGCTCTAGCATGAGATTTTTAAAAAGAGATTGGTTAATTTCAAGACGAGAAACAATGTTAAAGCAGATGAATTTACACCTAAAACTATGTCTCACTAAAAGTAGAAATAATGCAGTGACAATTTGTATTTGATAAATTTCAAACCAGATTCCTCGGAATGACAATTATAATTTGGTACCTACAAAAAGTAAAAATATACAGTAATCACAACTATTTTATGGAAAAATATTTATTCATATGGAATAAAGAACCTCTAAATTTAGTTATTTGTAGCTGTCAAATGAGAAGTACTTTCTAATTACACCCATTTATAACGTTCATTTTACACCTCAAAGAGCACCAGTGTATTTTTTTTTTTTTTTTTTTTTTTTTTTTTTTTTTTTTTTTTT
>NW_006787408.1:2363237-2394999 GCF_000442215.2 Lipotes vexillifer
CCGGACCGGGCACGAACCCGTGTCCCCTGCACCAGCAGGTGGACTCTCAACCACTGCGCCACCAGGGAAGCCCTGCACCAGTGTATTTTTAAGACAAACTGAAAAGTGAGAAGGTAGGGGCTTATTACATGCAACAGTGCTGTTATGATAAGGCACCACCTGGTATATGAAAAAGCCAAACAAAGTATTTCCAAAGCATGTATTTCTGTTACTGGTGTCTTAACCTTTAGATAGGATGGTTAGAAAAAAGCTAATAACGTTATTAGCTAACCACATCATACTCCTTTTCCATCATTCTTTGCTTTTAGGTTCTCCATATTACAGAACATATAATAAACAACAGTATAGTACATGATATGTTAAATAAACATCTTTTCCCAACCATTCAAGAAAATAGTGTAGAATTAAAACAAGAATAAGAAACCAAAAACTTTTCTGATATATTCACAATAGTCTGTCCCTATAGAAGAATAGGGAGCTGGGGGAGGTGAGGAGACAGTGGCAGCAGCAGTTGGGTTTGGGGGATGGTAACAGGACCTATGTTCTGTAGAATATATTGAGGCACATAGGTTAAAAGTTTCTCAGGCAAATTCATTGCTAGAGCAAAACTGACAGAAAGCTCAGGATTTTACATTCCCCCCAAAGCTGATTTCTCAGATAGTCACGTCCGATTAAATATTTCAAAATATTCCCTTAGTCACTGCTATCATCGTCGTCATCATCATCAGATACATCATTTAAAGGAGACTTCAATGACTGACTGTAAGAGTCTGATCTAGTAGGCTGTCACCTGGCCATGTCCCCAGTAGAAAGCAGGTCATAGTAGAAGTCACAAATCTTCACAGGCTTAGAGGACTGGCTGGGAAGAAGTCTCTTCAGAGCAGGGCCCACAGACAACAAAACCACATTTGCGGCAGTGGTGACGACGCTTAACAGGTGTGAATTTTGCTGTCTGACAATGCATACGTACAGTTGCCTCAGAGTCAGGAACCCAGACAGCAGCATGTTCGTACTGGGTGTCTTCCCGCTTTTGGAGAGCAAATCAGTAACACATTTATCTATGTGATTCATCCATTCAGATTTCTCAGTGGCAGTGGCAGAATAAACTGCAGATGATTTAGTTGGTGTCTTGATCAGCCATCCATTCCTCAAGTCTCCCTCATCTGTGAGAGAATCAATTGTGACATTTTCCAGGGGAATAATACGTTGTTTGTTATATTTTTTCTTCTGGATGGCAGTATTGCCATACACAAGAATATCATTAAATTAGAAAAACTGCCTTGCTTTAGGCTTTTTTCTGCACAACTTAGTCAATGCTCCTTCTCCAGTAAGAACCCGTCCAGGTATAGTTAAGGGTTGGCCAGCTGCTCCAAAACAGTTTTCTACTATATTTTTACGTCTAGTATTTGCTTCACTGTTTGCCAAGCGACCCACCATCTTTTGCTAATAGCCTCCAAACTCAGGAGCTCCACACTCCAGAGGCCCTCCTTTCCACATGCTGCCTCTCCCCTTCTGCCTGAAGAACTTCTTTTAACATTTCTTGCAAGGCAGGTCTATTGGCAGCAAATTCCCTCAATTTTTATTTGTCTGAGAAAGTCTTTATTTCTCCTTCACTTGTGAAGGATAATTTCACAGGCTACAGAACTCTGCATTTTTTTCCCCTCTCAGTACTTTAAGCGTTTCAGTCTACTCTCTTCTTGCTTATGTGGTTTCTGAGAAGTCAGATGTAATTCTTATCTTTGCTTCTCTGTAGGTAAGATGTTACTTCCTTCTGGTTTCTTTCAGGATTATTTTTCTTTACCTCTGATTTTATGCAGCTTGTATATGATATGCCTAGGTGTAGTTTGTTATTGGTTTTGATTTTTGTCATTTATCCTGCTTGGTGTTCTCTAAGCTTACTGGGTCTGCGGTTCGGTGTCTGACTTTAATTTGAGGACACACTCAGTCGTTTTTGCTTCAAATATTTCTTTTGTTCATTTCTCCCTTTTTTCTCCTTCTAGTATTCCCATACACATATGTTACATCTTTTGTAATCATTCCACATTTATTAGATATTCTGTTCCTTTTTTTTTTTTTTCCAGTATGTTTCCCTTGCTTTTCTGTTTTGGAAGTTTCTATTGACATATCCTCAGGCTCAGAGATTCTTTTCTCAGTTATGTCCATCCTACTAATGGGCCCGTCAGTGACCTTCCTCGTTTCTGTTGCGGTGTTTCTGAGTTCCAGCATTTCCTTTGGACTCTTTCTTAGAATTTCCATCTCTCTGCCCGTCTGTTCTTACATGCTGTCTGCTTTATTGATTAGAGCCCGTAGCATATCAATCATAGTTGTTTTAAATTCCTGGTCTGGTTATTCTAACATCCCTGCCATGTCTCAGTCTGGTTCTGCTGCTTGCCCTGTCTCTTCAAACTGTTTTTTGCCTTTTAGTATGCCTTGTAATTTTTTTTTTTTTTTTTTTGATAGTCAGACGTGATGTGTTGGGTAACAGGAACTGCAATAAAAGGCCTTTAGTAACATGGTGCTAAGGTGTTGGGGGAGGGGAAGCATTCTGTATTCCTGTGATTTGATCTCAGTCTTTCTGTGAGCCTGTGCCTCTGAACTATGAGCCTTACACATGTTTCTCAGGGTCCCCCACCCCTCCACCTTATGTGGGACAGGATAGCTAGCATGGGCTGGAGTTGGGTATTTCCCTTCCCCCAGGTTGCTTAGGATCTGATAAAACTACAATAGTTTAGTCTCTGGCAAAATAGCTTCTCCTGAGAATAGGCCTTGTTAAGAACAGGGTGCTCTGGTGTATTTCAAAATCCTTTCCCTCTCCCCCTGTCATAAGCAGGAGGGAATTTTTCTCCAATGTTCACTGTGAGAAACCTGGTCAGACAATTAGAGGTAAAGCTCCCAAAGTGTGGGGACCCCTATGACGGGGTCAGCCTAGAGTCTTTGACTCTCAGACTTGTCCACTCTGGGACCCCAGCAGTTCGCCAATTTCAGTGCCAGCTTCCCTACCCTGCACTGGTTTCCACGGGGTTGCTGCTCGGGAGTTTCTGCTCCACTAAGTTGTGATTCATATAGTTACCTGTCTGTCTCTCCCTCAGGGCAGTGGTTTGCCCTGTGACCTTACTTCGCTGATAAATCTTAAGAAGAGTTGTTGATTTTCCAGTTTGTTCAGCTTTTTACTCATTAGGGCAGAGCAACAACTTCCAAGCTCCTTATGTGCTGGACTGGAAACCCAAACAGTTTACGTCTTCGCCTTTGATGTCCTACACCAAGGACAGAGAAGTGATGTGGACAAAACAAAGACATTCAAGCATGGCCTTTGTCCCTTTGAACCCAGATTTTGGATTTGAAAGGGGCCTTGGAGATCACCTCATTCAGTCTCCTTGTTTTCAGATGAGCATCTTGATAGGCTGTACTGTGGGCGTTCCTCTCTCGGGAGTATTCCCACATTTCAGCAGAGTAATAGAGTGAACTGTGTACCGGGGACCCATTTGGGTTCAGCATCCAAATGAACTTTCTTCAGAGAAACCAGTTAAGTTCTATGGTCAGTGTTCTGCTCCCTGAAAGGAAATTTCAGTGTGGTTTTTATTTATCCATAAACTGGTTATCTCCGTATGGTGGTTTGATGGATGATTTTAGTTCTATGTGAGGGGATGATGGGTGATCTTTCATTTTTCTTTTTTTGTCTTTCTCCATTTTCCAAATTCTGACAAATGAACATGTGTTCCTTTTACAACCAGCACAAAATAAGGGAATGTTTTAGGCTATGACCATTTGGAAGCCTCTCCTCTGTGCTTCCTTACAGTCTGCAAGATGAACGTTCACCGGCGCTGCGAGACCAACGTGGCTCCCAACTGTGGCGTGGACGCCAGGGGCATTGCCAAAGTGCTGGCTGACCTGGGCGTCACTCCAGACAAAATCACCAACAGTGGCCAGAGGAGGAAAAAGGTAACTGGCTCTTTGGTGGTGTTTCTGGAGCTCTTTGTGAGCCAGCATCTCTGTGTTGGCTTCCGGAGAGTCACTTGGAGTGAAGTTCTGAGACTGCTGGGTTTGAGACACTGGACTTGAAGCAGCACGTGCTTCAAGAAAAAAGAAAAAAGAAAAGGTCAGGCAGGTAACATGAAAGTCTCCTTCGGTTCCAGAGGTGGGGAAAAGCTAAGCAAGTCTCAGGTGTGCTGTTTCTTAGGGGAACATCAGCTTCAAGATGAGGACTCTGGAATTCCCTCCAGAAAAGACTCGACTCTAGACAGGGAAATAGACTTATCTGCCTCCAGGACTGGCATGAAAGCAATGTCAGTGCTCAGACTTTGCCTCTGGTATCACTTTAATGAGGATAAATGGATGAAGAGCTGGAACCACATTCTTTTCTAGGAAGCAAGCCAAGAAGATTTGTGTTAGTGCCGGCACCCGGCTGCCCGAGGAATATTGTTATGTCCCGCGACATGAAACATCTGGGCCTGTCTTTGGAGACCAAAGCCCTGTCTCTATCCGTGTAACATTCTGAATGTCAGTAGGAAGAGATCCATTTGCTAAAATGTTATTTTGGTAAGTCAGGGCCCACAGATGTAAATAGAGCTAAAGGTATCCATAGCATTTTGTTTGAAGGCCCTTCTTAGCCTTGGATCCTAGCCTAGAAAATGTAAGAATTCTCTGAAAGACTAAGTTATGAGAAAATTGGAACCATGTTAACTGGGCAAGAAATCCTGGTGGGGGTGGGTGGCCCTTGTTGCCCGGTATTGGGCATTGTTTTTTTTTTTTTTTAAACTAGAAAACAAGCCTGACTCTGGGCGCCTCTACAACTTGACTCCTAAATGTCCCTGAAGTTTCGCTTGAAATGCCTTCCGAAGGGCATTTTAGAAGCTGCCCACGCGTTTCCCCTGCTGCGTCTCAGAGGAGCCTTTTCCCTGAAATGGGAAGGTTTGGATTGTTTCCATCTTCTTAACCTCCTTCCTTACCTTTCCAATCAACAAAGCAGCTTTTTAAGGATTGGAGGAAAAAAACATTCTCTTCTCCCGTCAACTGTGAGATTTTGTGCTCTGGTGGCTCTTCTCAGCTCTGTCCGTCCCCCTGGTGGAAACAGGGCTTCAGTTATTGACCCAAGACGTTGGAGTTGCAAGCAGAATGTCAGCACCCAGAATACTGGGGCTCCACCGAGGAGGCGGGTTAGACGAACAGCCTGTGATGACAGCGTTGAACACACACATCTATGAGCTCTACAGGGAGCCCTGTTCAGGGGACATGATTTTGTTTCTTGCTAGAAGTAAGCTGAGGCAGAATCCTTATTGTCATGAAACACTTCAGAGAAAACTCAGTACCTGCCCCCTCCCCTGTATTTACATGGGCCATAATGGCAGTAGCCAGGCATTGTCTGTCTGTCCTGGATTTGGGAGATCCTGGAGGTAAGAAGCCAACATGGAGAAATTCAGGAAGGAACAAAGTCAAAGACTAAAGGGCTTCAGTCCTGATATTTTTATTGCTTTGATGCTTCTAATGCAAAAGCTGGAAAAAGTCAAGTGAACCAAATAGTAGCTCAAGTTAGTACGAGAGGATGGGAGGCAGGTGCCCTTGGCCAGACGCTTAAAGGGCTTCTTTGCAGGAGCGTCAGGCTTGCTAGAGTGTTGGTTCCCTTAACGTTTGCCCCTTGCAAGTAGTCCATCATCCAGAAAGAACGTGTGTGCACAGCAGGTAGATCAAGAGTAAAAGGGAGCAGGAGGGCTTGCAGTCTCTGAGTCTAAACCTCTGACTTAAGTGGGAACTTAAAATGGATATGCCAGCATCTATGCCAGGAAACAGACTTCACTGGGGGTGTCCTGCTAAAATTTGCCAATTGCCGACAAATACCGATACACCTGAAGATGTTTATTGAGCTTCTGTTATGTGTTATCACTCTCTGCAGTCACCAGGGGCAGTACAAATACTAGATAGGGTCTTACTTTCAAAGAACCTACAGTCTACCTGAGTAGCCAGCCCCAAAAACTAAATGAAGCTGAACAAAGCAATGAATAGATGGCAAAGCAGCTGTTAGAGGCAGGTGTCAAGTTGCTCTGGATGAGGTAACTTGCGTTTCTTGGGTAGGCAAGGAGGTTTCATGGAAGGGGTGAGGTTGGGCTTCGCCTGGAAAGGTCAGCTGTATTTGGATAGAATAAAAATCAAACTGACGTCTCTTGTTTTTTTCCCTTTAATTGGCAAATGAAACCTTGAGTCTCTGCCTTCAAACTGTCAATTCAGCAACTGCTGCTGTGCGCCAGGGACTCCTAGGGCCCCTGGCATCGTTTCTTGATGCTTTTGACCTCAGGGAAACTCCCTGCGCTCCCTTCTGATCCCTCTCTGCCCTCGTTCTCTCCCTCTGTCTAGCTCATTGCTGGTGCTGAGTCCCCGCAGCCTGCCTCTGGAAGC
Source organism: Lipotes vexillifer (assembly GCF_000442215.2). NCBI lineage: Eukaryota > Metazoa > Chordata > Mammalia > Artiodactyla > Lipotidae > Lipotes > Lipotes vexillifer. The sequence continues at coordinate 2,369,625 of NW_006787408.1, forward strand.
TCACCGTCTGAGGAAGATCGATCGAGGTCGGCCCCCACCTCCCCTTGTGACCAAGGTGAGACTCAGATTTGCTTCTTTACCTCTGAGCTCTGTCCTTGGAAGGACGAGGGAGCCCAAGGCCTCTTCATCCAAGCATGGCCTTGCGAGCACAAACAGCCAGCCAGCAGCCCTGGAGGGTCTCCAGGTGACCTTTCCCAGCTGACTCCTTAGCTGTGCTTTCCCTCTACAAGGCTTTCTTGAGGGTGAGGCACTAAACGGCTGTGCCAGCCTGAAATCCCCCCCAGGCAGGGTGAGAGAGAGCGAACTGGGGTGCTGTGGTTCGTTTTTTTTGTCTTTTGCCTCTCCCTGGTTCCACGTTCAGGAGAGGGCGAAGCCCTTCTCTTACCCCGCTGCCCAGCGTCTGCTCCCAGGCCCGTCAGCGCTGCTCAGTTGAGTCTGACTTCCTTCCTCCCTGACTCTCATCAAGGTACCCCGAAACCTGAGAACAGGGCAGGAGTCGGGGGATGGGTGGGGGAGGGCATCTACCACGTGGGTGGGTGGGGATAGGAAGGTGAAGCTGGCAAGCCCCTGAGAGAAGCAGTGGGGAGGAAGCCAGCTCTAGGACTGCCTCCCCTCTAGAGCTCAGCTCAGGACGTTTCCTTCCCTGTCAGAATGTGCTGAAAGTCATCAGAGGTTTCCTCCAAGGATGCCGGGGCTGAGGAGGCACGCATACGTTTAAGACCTTCCCCTCTGGTGACCGGAACCAGATCTCACTGGGAAGGGATTTTTGCATCGGCAGAACATTCACCATCATTAATGAATCATAACAGTAGCGCCTTGATGTTCTGTAGCCCCTTTTCCTTCGTCTTCCTTATCCTTATTTTATGCTCACGCCGACTCTCTTGTCCATGCTCCCTTACTGTCCCCAGGTTACAGGGTGGGAAGTGGAAGGCAGAGAGTTGAAAAGGTTTGTCCAAAGGTCAGGAACTAAGTCAGTGGTAAGGGTGAGACTGCGCCCCCCCTGGCATAGGGACCCCATTCTCAGAATCCATGCCATCGAACACCCCCCGGGGGTCATCACTGTGACCCAGCCCTTGGAGTGACCCTAGCCCCTACCTAGGAGTAAATAAAACAGCTGCAAGGGGGTATGCCAGTCCTGAGGCCACAAAATAATTGGTCTGAGTGCCTCTTCATGCTGCTCTGGTTTACTTTCTGCATCTTTATACTCTGCTTCATTTCAAAAGACGTTTGACCCATCTGTTAGTAAGCTGACGGCACTCTGGGGCCTCCAAGCAAGCAGGTACTATCCCGGCCCGGTGTGGGTATCTTCGTGTTTCCCTTTTTTAATGCTGAGAGCTCCTTTGAGAGCTTCAAGGAGACAGGGTCATATGGTAAAGAGACCCCCAAGTAAGGGATGGGGTGCCCGGCTTTCTAGGCCTGGTCCCTGCCCAGAGTGCTGTCCAGCCTTGGCAGGACACCGTGCCCCTCAGGACCTCTCTTTGGCCCCAGTCAGTGCAAGTACGGCATTTCCCAGCAGCGTTGTGAGCACAAAGGGACGTGAAAACCCTCTTAGCAAGACATGGCATTATTGCAGAGCAGAAATAAGGCACTATTCCTCTTTCCCTCTGTTGTAAGAAAACATAGAAAGACATTTTCTTCAAGTTTTGATATCCCCGAGCATCCAAGTTCTGTCTTCCAAAATCCATTTATTAACTTGCCTTGGAAGTTAGGCTGAGAAGCTCTGTGCTGAGACCAGAAGTTATACTTAGTTAAGAGTAAGAGATAGAAAACTGCAGAATTGGTGTGGGCATATCTGTAGACTCGGAAGCTGTCTTCACCCCTGCCCTCTACCCTGCCCCGACACATCTCAGAGTAGTCAAACTCCAGATCCAAGGAAGATCTCCAGGTTCCTGGAGTGAGCTCTCATGGGCCTCAGTCCTTCTGAAAAGAAGCCAAAGTTGTCTTTATGTCAAGCAGCACGTGGTCACTGATGCGTGATTCTGATTCCCAAGGGTCAGTAGTTTGTGTTCCCCTCCTGTGATCCCAGTTATTCACGAGCATCTTTTAAAAGTGGGTTATGCTTAAGATGCCCATTCCTACACAGAGGAGTGTACGTCTTGGTGAATATATAGCTAACAATAAAGCTTCCTCAAATAGAAAAGGTCAAAGGATCATCCAGCCTTATCATTCCCAGGTTAATTCAGGTCACATACTCTGGAGGGGCACGAGGCTGTGTCACAGTTGTGAAATTGTTCTGAGGAATCCCTGTCCCGTCCTAGATAAATTGGCAGCATGTCACTCTTGGGAAGCAGTTATTTTGGTAATGGTGAGCCCATCGCTCATTTTGTTAAATAACCTTGTGTAAGATGGGTATTTAGAATAAACCCAGCAACAAGGCCAAATAAAGTCCCTTAGAAGGTAAAGGCTTCTTAGTCCCAGCTGTTGAAATAATTACCTCACCAATAATTACTGTAACAATGGTTCTCCATTAGTCATTGTTCTAATTTTCAAAGGAAACTGGAAGGGTACCTGTTGCCTTTGGGACTCTGCGAGGTTCCAGAGAAGGCCAGGATTCCTCCATCACTCCTAGAATAATGGAATAAATAGGCTACTGGTTGAAGGGGGCTTTCGGAGAGGTGACCTGGTCCCAGAGTAAAAGGAGGGATCTGAAGGAGTTGGTTGGCGGGGACGGCCTCCTCTTTGCATGCCTAGGCCTTGCTGTACGTTAGGTGCCAAGGAAAGTGTGCAGAGCAAATGAAGGGCGCGTAAAGGGATGCCCCACTGGGTCTGCTGCTGTGAAGAACCAGAAAGAGGGTTGAGAGCTCATGGGGGTAAATTCTGAGTATTAAATCCTAATGGGAAGGGCTCTTGAGGTATGCGCTAATTCAGTATCTTGTCACCCTTGGCCCTAGAAATAAAAGAACTTGAAAACAACATCCGGAAGGCCTTGTCATTTGACAACCGAGGGGAGGAGCACAGGGCAGCAGCATCCACCGACGGCCAGCTGGCGAGCCCGGGCGAGAATGGTGAAGTCCGGCAAGGCCAGGCCAAGCGCTTGGGCCTGGATGAGTTCACCTTCATCAAGGTGTTGGGCAAAGGCAGCTTCGGCAAGGTCTGTGACATGCAGGGGCGGGGCTGCTGGTTTGGTCCAAGATTAAGTGATGAACATTTCAGCCAAGTCTCATTATGTTTTCCTTCCTTGTTGAGTGCCGACGGCCTGAGGCCAAGCAGACAGGAGCCAGGGTTCTCCTGCTAACTAGCTGTGGGAGTTCAGTGTAGTCATTCCACCTCTCTGGGATTTAGTTTTTCTCGTTTGTCAAATGGGGACAGGAATCAAGTGAGAGAGTGGGGGAGAAAGCACTTGGAACGGTTTAAATTGCACTACGTGTGCTTGGCATCCCATTATCGATAATAGTAACGATAGCTTTCTTCCCTTCAGAGATCCGTCTGAAATTCTGGCTTTTATTCATCGTGAAGCCTTTGGAAATGAATTCTAGAATCTCTGCCCTCAGTGAACTTGGGGCTCAAAGGAAATCTTAGCATGTATTACTTTGGAAATATAATGTCATTCAACTGACTTTTCTGCCACTGACTAAATGTCTTGTTTGTCCTCTGCACCTGGCAAGAGATTGGGCACAACTGTCTCATGTCTTGGATGAGGGGCCACTGCCCTCGGTTCCATTCTCCCTCTCCTGCTCACCCCGAGCCCGACACAGCGATGTGGGGCGTGGGTGCAGAGTGTGCCCGCTAAAGTATTTGCAGTGATCAGCCAGCATTCTGAAGGTGGGGTGAGATGGAAAAATAATCCCGTTTATTTTAGAAAGAAGATGGAAGGGCAGAGAGCCTAGGAAGCTGGTTGACACTTCAGTTCAGACCCCTGATTATTCCTGCTCTTCCCAAAGCCATGCCTGAGGGTCGATGGGAGTCATCTTTCTAGGACTCCCCAGAGCAGAGCGCCGGTGCTCTGGGGCCCAGGTGCCTGGCTCTGGGAGATCCCAGGGGTCCCATGCCCTCACGCGTCCTGGACTTTTGCAGGCTGAGCTGCAGACCTGCTCCACTTCTCTCCGAAGGGAGTGGCTCTCTGGAACCCCCAGGCTACGAGACCCGGTTCTTAACCCATCTCACCTGCCCCATCTCATCCTGAGATTGCAGTGGCAGGAAAGGAACTGGGATTGGCTTAAATGGCAAAAGATGAAGCAATCACATTCTTTGGAGACTGGTTAAATAAGAAACAGACCCCAGTCCTCCGAGGAGGCATAACTCTGGGATGTGAGCAGGACCTGGTTTAACTTTGAGCAAGATTCAAGGGGAAAGAAGCAGGCTCAGAGTTTCCAGGTTTTCATAGGGTATAAGCAGGGTGGGAACTGTGATGACTCCGGAGCATTTAGGTTGCTTCTTCAGAGAAATTGCAGCCAAAGTCTGAGCCAGTTTTAAAGAGTTTGTATTACATGTGAGCGACAGAGGTCTTCAGGGTAACATCCTGAACACTCTCTTGAAGCCTCTGAGTTACTGTTCTTTAGCTCTACTAGAATACTGTACTTAGGAGTTATTTAATGGGAGAAAGTCTTGTCCCATTTATAGGGAAATGAGTGCAAAAATATCAAATGATAGGAAAACTTTAAGAAAATAGAACTGTTAATTTGCTCTCTGGAGAAGGAATCACGTTCCCAGCTTTAATGCTATAGAGGAAACCATAAAGGTAAACAAGGACAGATTCGACTACATAAGACAGGGGACCCTGTCCAATAGAAAAAAATGACAGAAAATCATAAAACAGTCTTAGAAAAACATTTGCAAAAAGTAAAGTGGTAGTAACTTTATATACCAAGCCCATACAGATGTGTAGAAAAATAGATAACTAGACGGAGGAAATTGACAAATAATTCGCACAAAAAGTAAATATAATTAGAAAAAAAAATTTTTAGTTTCATTACCAGTTAAAACAGCATTGAGGTAACATTTCACACCCATGACATGAGCAAAAACGTTTTGTAAGTGAAAGCACCCACTGTTGGTAAATTTGCATGAAACTAAAGCACTTCTGCATTGCTAGTGGCAGATTACATTGCACATCCTCTTTGAAAGTCAGTTAGGAAATGTGCAAAATACTTAACTCTATAATCCACTTCTAAGGCTTTCCATCTTAAAACTGTGATATGAAAGAAAGAAAAAATTATGTGTATAAAAGCGCTTGATGCAGTTTATATAATAATAATTAGATGTAACTCAAGTGTCTAATATGAGGTAAATGGTTAAACTGTTACTGATGTACTTGAATTGAGTATCAGCAACTATGATATGGTGGAGACCACGTCGAGAAATGCTTATGAAATAATGTTCAGTTAAATAAAATGTATTTGCTGTACTCTAATTGCAAGTGCGACAAATTATATGAACATACGAGTAATTATTTAATAGATGTGCATTGAACTTTTCTTTGCCTGGACACTGTTAGAGATTAAAAATAAATAAATTGTAGTAGCTGTACTAGGATGGGTAGTCTTTACATTTTAAATACTATTATGCTATTTTAAATTAAAGGGAAAAAGAAGGAGTTTTTAAAGCATTTGCTGTTGACTTGGGTTTCTTTTGATTCCCTACAAGCGTAGACTTACGGGGTGGTGTTGGTTGATTACAGGTCATGTTGGCGGAGCGCAAAGGCAAAGATGAAGTGTATGCTGTGAAGGTCCTAAAGAAGGATGTCATCCTTCAGGACGATGACGTAGACTGCACGATGACAGAGAAGAGGATTCTGGCTCTGGCGCGGAAACACCCGTACCTAACCCAGCTCTACTGCTGCTTCCAGACCAAGGTATGTTTCAGAAGAAGCTGGCGGACCTCCATCTCGGGGTTGTGCTGTAGGACACTATGGTATCTTGACTGTCAGATAAAAAAAAATCCATCATAGATCCCCTATATTCTTTTCTCAGAGACCCTGTAAAGTGGAATGGATTTTACCCTTGAAAAGATCAAGGTATATTTGAACAGTATTCTCTTTTTTAAGGGCAAGGGATTTTCCATGCAAGGTTGTGCTCGTGAAGGGGTGAGAGGGCGATAGAAGTCTTTGCAAATGTAGCTGGACAAAGCCGGATGACTAACCCCGGTGTTTGCTCCTTGGAGAAAACAACAGGCATGGTTAGTCCTTTCTCAGCTCCTACCTTTCGGTCACTAGGCAAATCCCTTAAGTTCTTTATGGCCTTCGGATCAAATGAGAAAAGAGTAAAGGCCACCCGAACCACATCTAACCTGTGTAATGTCATATGAGGTAAAGGATGTGAACAAGTGCTTAAAATGCCATCGTGGGGAATTCCCTGGCAGTCCAGTGGTTAGGCTTCGACGCTTTCACTGCCGGCCCGGGGTTCGATCTCTGGTCTGGGAACTAAGATCCCGCAAGCGGTGTGGCCTGCCAAAGAAAAAAAAGGATGCCGTCGTGAACCACAAATATAAGGTAGCATTTCAAAACTACCAAGTAGGTGCCTGGGGACCAGAAGGTGGCAGTAAAGAAACGAAAATAATCTGTAAGTACATTATGGAGTCTGACCGATGAGTAGCCTTAACTCATTTGTTACTTATCCTTAGTAGAGAATTCTTCATGAAGCTCTTTTATTACCCCATTTTGGGGAATAAAATGAGTGAAAGTCTTTCAGGATGCCTTAAGGATTTGTAGCCCGTGGCTCCTTGAGGAGGCAAAGGCAGCCTCACCCGAAAGGCTTACCCGTATCCATCTGGAGCCCAGACAGTGACGGGTGCCACCTTGGACAGATGGTTCCCTGCTCCTTGGCATATACTCTCGCCACCGTGTCGTTGCGAATGCCAGTCTTGCCACTTGGAATTCAGCAATTACTCATCTGGTCATTTGGCCAATTTTTATTTTATTATATTTTACTGAATCCTTTCCATGTGCCCAGTGTCGTGCCAGGTGCTGGAGAGGTCGTGGTAAGCAAGGCCCAGTCCCTGACCTCAGGGAATTTACAGTCTCTTTGGTACACTATTTCCCAAAGGGTATTTCTCTGAACCTTCCTCACTTGAGAAACTTATCAGAATAAAAGGGACGAAGTGAGAGAGTAGCATTGACATATATACACGACCAAATGTAAAATAGCTAGCTAGTGGGAAGCAGCTGCATCGCATGGGGAGATTGGCTCAGTGCTTTGGGACCACCTAGTGGGGTGGGGTAGGGAGGGTGGGAGGGAGGCACAAGAGGGAGGGGATATGGGGACATATGTATACGTATAGCTGATTTACTTTGTTATACAGCAGAAACTAACACAACATTGTAAAGCAATTATACTCCAATACAGATGTTAAAAAAAAAAAAAAAAAAGAATGAAAGACTCTGTGGCCCATAGTTTGGGACACTGCAGTCTTGACCTCTCTTAGAGTGTCTCAACATACATTTGCTTGTCAGAGTTGCTGAGGAGACCTGCAATGGAAAATATATATATATTACTTAATCTACTATTTCCCAATGATGTGATCCCAAGCTTTACCTCACCGTCACTACCCATTCCAAGCACTGATCAAATGAAATTTTTCCTAACCCTCTGAAATCTCTCAGGAGAGTATGAAATATCTCCTGAAAATCTGGAAATCCCTTTTCTGAACAGGTATAGGACTTAACACGCATCCAAAACAAGGATAGATAATATGTATTGCCTGATATTTGTGGGTCCGTGCATGTGTGTGTATGTGTACACGTGCAGAATCCAGTGTGACAATAGAGGGTCAGTCACGAGGTCAACTTTCCTCTTTTCTCCACATGAGCATGATCCTGGATTAATGAGAAATGTATCCTATATCTCTTTATCTTCCATGGTACCTGTCAGAGGGCCCCACAACCGGTAGGTTGTCACTCTCAGAATTGGAGGGTTGGAAGATTTTTTTTTAATTCTCTCTTCTAATCTTTTTGCACCAATGAGAAAATCAGATTTCAGAGAAATAAGTCTTTTGCCCACAGATACTTGGTATTGACCAAGTCGAACTTACCGTCTCATCTCTGCGACTCCCAGTCCAGTGGGGACTTGCTCTGACATCACGTTGTATCCCCTCTGTGGGGAGACCCCCCTCTTCCCCTGCGTCTAGCAGCTGTGCCATCTCTTTCACCCTCTGAGCTGGTTTCCTAGGCAGGCATCCACACGAGCTTGCTTTCTTTGGATGTGTTGCCAAGAGGTCTGACATCCCAGGAGGGGTCCAGTCCAGTTGTAGGGACCCTGTGAACCCCCTGTACATGGTGGGCCTGGAGAGCCAGAGCGGAGGCTCTGCTTCCCTGCCCTCTTGGTGAACGAGTGAGGGAGCAGGAACGATGTCTTCAGTGTCATCAGTGTTCTCTTCTGTGTGGTTAGAATCGGCTGAGGGTCCTCATTGTGTGGCTGCTCTTGGAGCACAAGATGGCATCATACAACACCATGAGTTTCCTTTACGGCAGAACAGTGACCAAACTGACCTGGAGATCGGTGTCTGGGTGGTAGAGGGTGAGGTTGGGGAGAGAAGGGACTCTCCTCTGAAGTTCAGAGATTTGCTAACTCTTTTCTCAGGCCAGTGTCAGGTAGCGACAGTTACAGGAGCAAGTCCCAGACCACCGTTGCTCAGTAGAACATGGCACATCTCACTTTACGTGACGGATGTATGCTCATCTAATTTTTCTAAAGCAAATCATATTTTAACCTCGCTGAAGGACCTCTGCTTACTAGAAAGGAATCTTATGAGGAATCATAACCCCCCAGCTTAACCGTCAGAAAATGCGGCTTTTCCTATGGCAACCAGTCATCATGTTTTTAAAAAGGAGCTGTTGTTCACCTGACTCTGAGGTAGGTGCTGGGTATGGAGTTATCAGCAAAAACGAAGGTGATTCTCAAGTGGAGGAGTTTACTCAATAAGGGATGGGGCTTAAAACTTTTTGCACAGCAAAGGAAAACATAAACAAGACGAAAAGACAGCCCTCAGAATGGGAGAACATATTTGCAAATGAAGCAACTGACGAAGGATTAATCTCAAAAATTTACCAGCAGCTCATGCAGCTCAGTATCAAGCACACAAACAACGCAATCCAAAAATGGGCAGAAGACCTAAATAGACATTTCTCCAAAGAAGATATACAGACTGCCAACAAACACATGAAAGGATGCTCAACGTCACTAATCATTAGAGAAATGCAAATCAGAACTACAATGAGGTATCACCTCACACCGGTCAGAATGGCCATCATCAAAAAATCTAGAAACAATAAATGCTGGAGAAGGTGTGGAGAAAAGAGAACCCTCTTGCAGTGTTGGTGGGAATGTAAATTGATACAGCCACTATGGAGAACAGTATGGAGGTTCCTTAAGAAACCAGAAATAGAATTACCACATGACCCCACAATCCCACTACTGGGCATATACCTTGAGAAAACCATAGTTCCAAAAGAGTCATGTACCACAATAACCAGGACACGGAAGCAACCTAAGTGTCCATTGGCAGATGAACGGATAAAGAGGATGTGGCACATATATACAGTGGAATATTACTCAGTCATAAAAAGAAACAAAATTATTTGTAGTGAGGTGGATGGACCTAGAGTCTGTCATACAGAGCGAAGTAAGTCAGAAAGAGAAAAACAAATACCATATGCTAACACATATATATGGAATCTAAAAAAAAAAAAAAATCGTTCTGAAAAACCTAGGGGCAGGACATGAATAAAGATGCAGATGTAGAGAATGGACTTGAGGACACGGGGAGGGGGAAGGGTAAGCTGGGACACGAAGTGAGAGGGTGGCATGGACATAGATACACTACCAAATGTAAAACTGATAGCTAGTGGGAAGCAGCCACATAGCACAGGGAGATCAGCTCGGTGCTTTGTGACCACCTAGAGGGGTGGGATAGGGAGGGTGGGAGGGAGACGCAAGAGGGAGGAGATATGGGGATGTATGTATATGTATAGCTGATTCACTTTGTTATACAGCAGAAACTAACACCATTGTAAAGCAATTATACTCCGATAAAGATGTTTAAAAAAAAGAAAAGAAAAGAAACTAGTCGAATTTTGATGTAAAATAAATAAGGGATGGGGGTGGGGAGTTATACTGACTTCCATAGCAAACAGCTTTGAGACTGTACATTCTGGGTGGAGTTGTTCAAGCTGGGAGGACTCAGAGGAGGGGGTGCGCTTTAGAGTCTGGAGGTGGGGAAAGAGCTCAGTCTAGGCTCTGCAGAGTGGGGAGGACTGGGACAGGACTTGGGTGGGAATGGGAGCCAAGTTCAGTGGCCGTCGTTCAGTCCAGCTTTAGTTTCACTTTTCCTGAAAAGAAAGGGCCGTGTTTCTGAGCCACCGTAAGCCTGGTTTTGACTAAGGCTCTAATACATGATTAAGGAACACAAGACCTGCCTGCGATCCTATTAAGATTTCTTTCATTCTTGTTTGATTATGACACAGAGAGCAGCGATAATGTTAAGTCGGGTTTGATTATTTTTAGATGGGCCTTTATTGTTTGCTATGTAGAAGAAACAGCCCCTACGAAAGCGAAAGCGCGCGTTCCCCGTTGAGAAGTTCCTGAGGGATTGCACATGGCTTCAGGGCACGCGCTACGCAGATTGCCTGACAGGACTTGCAAGTGTGTGAGGTCCCATGTCTGGTATGGTGACCAATGGCAATGATTGTGTAAGCCTACTGGCGCCAATCGTGACGTCAGGTCATGAGTTAGGTCTGGTCACCACAGCCCACTGAATGACCAAGTTACAGTCAGAGAAGGATGTGGCCTTCTCTGTGCCAAGCCCACCTGCCCTTGGCTTCTGCACTCTGATCGTTCTCCGTGGGATCTAGAAGGAAAAAGCAAATGAAATGGCTCCAGAGCTTGTGAGAAAAGGCAGAAAGCCCCCCAAATTAAGCCAGTAACTTCAATTTCAATCAAATTCGCACCAGTGTGTTTGACTTGACTTCCCACTATGCTGTGTGCTCTTTGGAACGCTGGAATCACCTGAAACAGCTAGAGAAATCTACAAAACTATATTTGACTAAATAGCAAACATATGGTATGAAAAGGGGGGCAAAGGGACTTCCCACTCCAGCAGAGATGGAGTAGTCTCATTTCTCTCAGGCCCTCCCTCTTACAACAAAAAAAACCCCTGGGCATAATTCTTATTTTATAAAGGCATTATGCTAATCAAGACTGACATAGCCATAAAGAATTATAGACATTGTACTATCTGTTAATATGGATGAGAAACTAAAATTTTCATATTTTAAACTGATTTTTTAATGGATAATGTTAACAGCACATTTAATATTTTCATACACAAAGTAATTTTTTCTTGGTTAAAAAAAGGTATGGCCTGTAATTAATTCAATGAATATACAAGTATTTATTGGGCATCTGTTATATGCTAGACACTGCTAGGTTCTGGGGCTACAAAGCTCAAAACATTCTGAACGCATGGAGATTGCTGTTTAGTGGGGAGACAGACATGCAATGAGTGATATTCTGCAGCATTGTAACTCTTCTAGTGGAGCTCTGTAGGTGATTCATTTGAAGCTCTGCAGAAGGCAGTTGGGAAGGCTTCCTGGAAGAGGTGGCATCTAACTTCGACCTTGAAGCATTTGGAAAAGGATAAAGGCAAGGAGATGCTGATGAAGCCTAGAACTTATCTCCAACTCTCATTTTCGTTGTTATTTTTCCAACACTGGAACTCCCACGTCAGTCTGTGTCCTGCTTCTTCCAAGGAAATGTCAACGGCTAAACAACCACAGGGAAGGAGAAGAAGAAAGGGAGGGTATTTGGAAAATAAAGAGGGAGCTTCCTGCGTCCGCAAGATCAGATGCTGAGTGGTAGAGAGGGGAGATAATACTGGGAGCCTGCTTCTTTGGGCTCTAAAAGTTATGGGCTGCTCAACATCAGGGCTTAGGGGGAGGCGTGATTTCAGGAATTGCCTCTTCTGGCTTCCCCACTCATCCACGGCAGGCTGGGGATGGGAGAGCCACTGAGTGGTAGGTTTGTTTTTGCTTTTGTTTTCCTAGTTATAAGAAATAAAATTCTCAGGCATTTTGAGCCGCTGCATGTGATCCCCATTGTGAAATCATCCCTTCCAACTAAACCTGACTTCAATAAATTCATCCGTGATTTTTCCTCTTTAAAAATATGAGTCTCTACCTAATTGTCCGCATCCCCCACTCTTTGGCATTTCCTGCCAGGCCTGGGAAGACAGCTCCTGGAGGGCTTGGTCAGTGTGAGTCGCTAAGAAGGAAACAGAGGGTGAACTAGAGAATCTCCCTTGGCCAACCTCCCTCGCTGCCCTGGGGGAAATGCAGGATGGAAAAATCCTTAAAAAGCAACCGGAGACATTTTTCAAATGAGTTTTAATAAGCTGAGTGAGCAGGGGGTGAAAACTGCTGGGAAAGGAGTGTTGACTATGCAGGGGGAAAACTGTGGTTTCAAGGAACTTGGACATTCTTGTGACTGTCAATTCTGAAGAGCAGCAAACACGAAAGCGAAAAGCAGAGTAAAAATTAGGGCACTGGTAGTTTTGTTTGTTTTTTTTAAGAGGTGACCGTGTCAGATTAAATCTAAAAAAGCTGAGAATGTAGTATGGGTCTCTTGTACTAGAGCACACCATCTGAGGCAGCATGGTGTCTGAGGGGTTGGAGGGGCTTCGATTGGATTTGATGAGTGCCTCAGGAGCGTAGACTGAGACGTTCAACACCGTGAGATGGTATATGGGTCAGGCAGCCACCTGGGAATCGATATGCTTGCTAGTAAAAGAGATAGCCTCCGTAGTTTCTAACAGATTTCAATGAAATGAGATCTGTGGTAGAGGGTACAGGCTTACCGTTGGCAGAAGCCATTGTCAAAGTGATGAGACTCCAGCAGACTCTATCTATCTCCTTACTGCCAAAGACCATCCTGCCGTAGAGCAAGCCGGTCAACAGAGCCACTGCTTTTAATCAGCCAAGAAGACATCTTCAGCAAGGGCCTGCAGCGTGCAAATCACCGCGAGGCTTTACAAGACTCTTAGGATAGGACCTCTGTCAAAGTGGTGGTTATAATCACTGTTCACTTGAGGAGGATGGGCTGAGGCCAGTGGAGGGCTGGGGGGGATTGGGGGGTGGTGAGGCGTGCGGGTGGTAGGGAGAGAGAGAAAAACAGTGAGTATGAGAATGAGTGTGTATGTGGTGGGGCGGGGCGTGTCTGTGTGCAGACCTGCCAGGGGTGCCCAACCCAGTTGGAGAGAGGAGCAAGCAAGGCTTCACAGAGGTGGAGGGCCAGGTCTAGAAGCATAATAGGATGCATTCTGTATGATGAAAGGAAAAGTTACAGAGTTAATTACTGCTCACGTGCCCCCTGGGGCAGAGAGGTGTGTGTGTGGTGGGGGGGGGGCTCTTAATCTAAGGTGCTGCTGCCCCAGGCAACTTCTTTGCCTCCAAGGAAACCTTGCATTTGAACAGGACAGTTACTTTTACAAATGCCTTCATTTCATTTAGATCAGCCTTCCCACACGTTCCTAAAGATGTCTCTGTGAGACAAGTAAGGTCACTCCCTTCTATGGATGAGAAAACCGAGGCCCAGAGAGGTCTTAACAGCTTGTCTGTAATGGAACCCAGGTTGGAAGCAAGGTGTGCTGAAGACCTTTGTTGTTCACGGGATGCTATTCTGTGTCCAACACCTCCCTCTTGCCCAAGTTCTCTACTTAACATATTCCTGCCCCCTGCCCCCAGCCCCCGGCCTCCCCAGTCCCCATTTGCTGTCACACACATGAGAAAGGTTCTGAGTGACAGCTCTGTTTTACCTGGATTCAGTGAGATTGGAATTTTTAAAAACTTAATGCCCCTTAAGCTGGTGAGAGTAGCAAGATCTTTCACCCTGTTTCTCAAAGCTTTTCTGTTTTCTGAAAGTGCAAGAGAGGAGAGAGGAGCAAGGGGTCATGGGCACAGGGATTATATCCAAAATGGGCTGGAGCAGGACGAGGCCCTCACGCCTGTCCATTCAGCCACTGTTTGTTGACCATCTACTATGTACCTAGTGTACTGTGCCATGGGCATCATGGGACGCCATGCTACCTGACAGCAATTTAATGGTGAACTCATTGCTTTGTTCTCCCTCAGAAACTGTTGGCCTTGGCCTTTAAAAAATAATAATATATTTTTTTATCACAAAGAATATTTGTTAATTGTAGAAAATTTGGAAAATTCAGAAAAGGACAAAAAGAATTATTCTCATGACTACTACTAACATTTTGATGTGTATATTTCCAGTTTAAAAATATGTGTCTGTTTATACATATATATTTTAAAAATTGATATCATACTTTCAACTGTTTCACCAAAGATATCTTGTAGCTATTTCTGTTGTCACTAAGTATTCTTTAACCAAATGATTTCTAAGGTTCACAGTATCCGAGGGCCTCCTGTAGAGAAATCCTGAGTTTGGGGGTTGCGGGTCTCCAGTAAATGCTTGGCTTCCCATGGAGCTGATGTTGGCAGTAAGTGAACCAGAAAGCACTGCCCAGTGTTGCGCAGAGATACCATTTGCTTCTATGCAGCAGAATGGCCTCTTTTTGTTTTTGTTTCTCTCTTTCTGTAATGTAAACTCGAGTACAGCTTGTAAATACTCTGACATTGGCATCTTGTAGAACAAGATTTAAATTCCTTTGACATCATATACGTGTATATATGTTTGTTTAGTAGATGTTTTTTTCAGCAGTGTGGAGTATATCTACCTGTCCTCCTAAACGATTTGCTTATTCTTCTGAGCTGTAGTTTCTGAATTAGGTTTTGTGGAGGTGCCTCAGGAATTGCTGTGTGTGTGTGTGCACGTGTACACACACACACACACACACACATCTGGACAAACAGACCCTGTGTGTGCTATGAAGAGAGGACTTCCACACTCCTCTTCCTGTCCACCCAGAGCAGTCCCACCTTCAGCTGCTTCTCGTGTTAGTATTTCCAAGTGAGACGTCATTTGAAGAAAGGATTTTACTTTGGGGAAAAATGTTTAAAGCCACTGCAACTTCCACTGACAGTTTGGAGTAAGTCTTGATGGTTTTAACCTACCTATGTATAATCGTATATATATACGCGGGATGTCATTTCTTGAAGGTTTACATTATAAATGTCCTTCTGTTATTAAAATGGGCACATTCCTGAGACTTAGGTAGAGAGAGAATTTTGGAAGCGGATTCAAAACTTAACATTTCTCCTATTCTCTGTGAGTGCTGTCTCTAGTTCGGTTGGCTCATTAATAGAAACCACTTTGGCTCGCTGAGAAAGGTTTTCTCCACCATAGAGAGAGTAAGGTAGAGAGAATGTAGCTGGGTTATAACATGACTCTGATGACAAGCAAGTTGATCATGAGAATCTGCTCTGTACCAGAACCTTATTAGGTGCCACTGGGAGATAGAACTGGGACTCTTATGTGCAAGAACAGATGATATAGCATACATAAAACAGTAACTTAGAATAAAGGTGGTATGTGATAAAGAGGAAGGAAAGACTTATTGAGCACCTGTTAAGTTGGCAAGCCTGGTGCAAGGACCAGTTTCTTTAATCTTTCCCGAATCCCATGGTGTAGAGGTATTGTCCTTTCTCTGGACAGAGGAAAAAGCTGAGACTAGGGGAGGCTTTGCAACTCGGCCAGGGTCACACAGATAGTTTAGTGGTGGGATTCAGATCAACCATCCCCACCCTCGCCTCCTATGGGAGAGAAGGACCACTGTGAATGAGGAAGGTGTGCTGGGTGGGGGAGTTTGGGGGGATGATGTCACTGGGGGAGAGGGGGAGGAGCAGGGCACAACAAGTCTGAGGGAGGGAGGAGCTTGACCCCCAAATTTAGGGGGAGTGATGACATGTACCAGAAAAGCAGGCTTACATTGGGAAGGCATGAGAAAGACCACTTTGTAAGGAGAGTCTGGCTAAGCCGTGGAGTTCTTAAAATTTCAGACAAGGAGTTTGGACTTATCCTGGAAGTAACAGATTCCTTGAAGGTGTTACAGGAAGTGATGACTTAGGAAGCATAGCGTGGTAGCTCTGTGTGGTTTGGATTAAAGGGGAAAATAAAAAGCCGAGCTGTCTGTGTGGAGGGTATTTCAGTGGCCCGCAAGTCTGGAGGTTGTGGGGAAGAACTTCTGGAGGAAGAATTGCCGTAGGCCGTTCTGTTTCCCCTCTGCATCTGGGAAGGTGGGCCTGCCCGAGAAGGAAGTGGAGCCCTGCATTTAATACTCCGCAAAGTATCAATCGTACCACCCCGAACTGATTAGAAACAAGAACTTAGGTTGCGGCCAGCTGGGTTAAGTGACCTGCACACTTGTACGGTGTCATTTGCCCACAGTCAATGGGTACATAATGATCGAATTTAAATTGAAAGTTCCAGCTTGAAATCTAAAACCAGAGGTCCAAGTTATCTAACCTGTTCACGGAACAAAGCCAGTTTCCTCATTGGTTAACATCAGACCTCCCATCTCCCCCCAGTGCCATCTGTTCAATTTCAGGATTTACCTTGTTTTTTATTGTGTCTATTTTTAGATCCTAGTTGAACTTGATAGTGGACTGGTGGTGTTTTCTACGTGGGGCGTTTTGTAGAAAAGCTTCTACCCAGTCTATTGAGATTAGTCAGCTTAGGCAATGGGCTTTACCTCATATAACCTGAACTTTTTCTTCCAGTGGTCTCAGATACTTCAGATAACTCTGCTGGCCCTTGGTTCTTTGGCTTTGAAGATTTTGCCAAGGGGCGGGTGTGTCCCATTTGCCTACTTGTGTTCACGTGTGCCCTCTTCATTGGTGAGGAACACGGGATCCGGGAAAGAGGGGACCGTGAGGCAGGAGACTCTGGTTCTAGCTCTGGCTTCTGCCACGGATGCTTGGCTGAGACATTTCCCTGTGCATTGATTTCCTCACTCATAATAAAAGATGAGGGAGGACACAGAGGAGGGGAGTTAGACGACACGATCTGTCAGATTCCTAAATCTGATTCTAAGTATCTGTGAAAATGCAGCATTGGAGCTATACGTGAGACCATTACAGACTGACTTGTTGCTGATGCGTGAGTGAGAAAAGAACAGTGATAAAATCACATGAAAAGTGCTTCTGTTTAGTGTTCATTTTTCAAAGCTCAATGCAGAGAATGATCCCACCCCGAGCAATGCCTTTATGTTCACAAGACTGTCATTCTACATTACGGTTCCAAATTCAAACACACTTTGAATGACTAATGGTCATCCATCAGGAGGCCTACCGGGAGGTATTGTAGTTGTCTTACTAGAGCACAGCACAGTTTCTAGCACACGGCAGGCACAATAAATTTTAGCTTCTGTCTTATCCAGTTAGCAGTTTCAGTATATGCTTTATATAAATACTCCACCCCCGCCCCCAAGCCGGACTGAGAGCTTTGCCATGTTTCTGTGAGCCTAGAGGGACGACCTTTTCCGACCAGCTGGCCAAACATTCATGAAACAAAATTGAGAAACCATTGTTGGTAGATTTGAACCCCCAGGTACACTAGCTTCATAAAGAGAAAATATATATTACCTAACCCCTAACCTGAGCCCAGATGTCCTTAACTACAGCTATGGCCCAACCTCTTAACCTGTCTAGTCATCTCACAAGTATATCAGGAGGCATCAAGCAAAAGATTACCAAGAGCCATCTCTTCTCCTGGAAGAAATCTGTGCCCAACCAGAGGATGAATGCCTTATTATATCATTTTTGTTTCTTAATTATAAAATGGATTCTTAAATCTGAATTATAAAATCTAGTGAATTTAGAAGTGGGAGTAGTTAATGTGGAGAACATGACTTTGATTTTGTGTCCCTAGGAGCCAGGTAGCTTGTCCTTCTGGCAGCCTGACCCACAGATTGAACTGGGGCCAGTACAAGTGGGTCACCATGACACTGGCTTCTGCATGGTTCCTCTGAATGACTTTTTTTTCATCCACAAGATTCCGGTGAATTCTTGCTGGACCCTTTGTCTCCTTCTTGACACTGGCGGGGTGGTGGGGGGTTGGTCATGTTTAGGACTGACTCCCCAACGTGAGAAGAAAAGGTTTCTGGTTCCAGTAAAGAACATCTTAGAACTGCCCCCTTGGTGGTTTGTCTTTGGAGGCTGCTGTCCTAAGCCAAGAAGAGAGAGAGACATGGGTCATCCAGGTGGGATACTCATCACCTCCCATTTCAGGGTCATCCTTGGCTCAATAATAACAACCAGAACAAAAATGTGTACAGTACGTGTTAAATGCCAGGTTTAATGTCAAGCATTTTACATGTATTAACTCATTTAATCTTCACATCAACCTTCTAGGTAGGACTGTTATCCCAAAGAGAGGTCACACAGCTGGAAGTGGCAGATCCTGGATTCAAACCCAGGTAGTTGGCTTCCAGAAACTTCATTTTGTCTGAGTGCCCAGGGGAGATTAGTCTCCTGAGGATTAATGAACACAAATCTAAATCTCAAGAGACCAAGGTGTAAATAAAATAATAAAATGGCAGTTGGTTAATTTATAGTGGGGTGACCAGATACTTATGCCTGTTACCCAGGGTCCCTGGAATAACCCTTTGTGGATATTATTTTAGGCAATCCAGATTGTATTAGGAGAGCAATAGAAGGAAAAACAGACGCTTTTCTTCCTGTTACGAAGACTTTTTTTTTTTTTCCAGAGGCAATGGGAAGTTGAACCATCCACTTTTGACCCCATCAGAGCATTTTATTTTACCATGACATTCCAGGGAGAATGCCAGGAGGGATCACAGACAAAAAGAATTCTCTTAGTTGACCCCTGTAGTGTGGTAAGAGGTACAAATTAACTCCTTTGTTGGGTCAATAGGATATTCACTTGGAATTCAGCAGCAGTATGTAATCCATTTTGTCTGGAACACTTGTGTGCAGGTTGCTAGGGAACTAAGCTCATTACCTGGCCCTGCCTCTTAGAGCTGAAGCCTCCTGGCTCTACAGCTTGGTTTGGACCTGACCGACTGATAGTGAATGACATGGGTGGTGACGGGGGGATTGTGGCCTTACCTCATCCTCCAAAAGGTGCAGTCCAGTAAGGGTCTGAGGATGGGAGTGGTTGGAGAAGCTGATGTCTTTGTTCTCGACGTTTCTCCCACCATTTATCCAACCCATGCCAGTTTTGTTTTCAGCTAATAACTTAAACTCAGCCTCCATTATCAAGCCCTAATTTATGAACGTTTTCTAGGTGCACCAGTGTTAACACTAAAACCACGCAAATGCAACCAAATGAAACACGTTGCCATCCACGTTGAAATACTTCCATAGTCTAATTCACCCAGAGTTTTGTTCCTTGCGGGGAGCTGATTAGAAACGTGGGAAATGTTTCTTGATGTATATGAGTTGAAAGGGAATGTAACAAAGAAGTACAAATAGGTCCACTAGAAGGAAACTTGAAAATAAAATCTGGCTTTCGAAAATAATAATTATAAATGTAGGTGTGATGGTTCACCTTGCAAAAGCCAACTCCTTTTATAAAATGTTCATAAAAGAATTCACCACTTCGGGGTGGCAAGACCCATTTGGATTGCCAGGTGGGGTGGCTGAGGGGTAGACGTATTAGGCAGGGTAACTGGAAGCTGCAGTGCTAAAAGCAGCAGCAGGAGAGGAGGGCACAGGGAACACATCCCATCTGTCAGGGAGGAAGTGCTCTGCTTTAGTAAACAGTCGACAACCAATATTTTCCCAGAACCTGGTATGTCTTCGGCTTCCTACCAGGTATGGCAGGGATGGAAAAAGACACAGCCTTTATCCCAAGAATTTCTAGTTTATCTAGGGAGGTAAGACTAGCACAGTTGAGCCAGAAAATGAAACATGATTCTGTGTAAAAGCGAGTGGCGTGGAAATTAGCTTTTAGAAAGTTAGAGGAATAAGCGCTGTGAGTGGGCTGGAGGAGTAAGCATACGCCCGCAGGCGGGAGGGACACTTTCCTCTCACATATGAAGAACTTGGTCACAGGAGGAAGAACCCTGGGTCCCATCTGTCCTAGGGGAGCACAGTGGTGAGAGCCCATTAGAATCTATGGGATTGGCACAGTGTGGTGCCGTCACTGTGTGACATTGTGTTGACAAACCCTGACTGAGACAGCCTTGCGTGTTTATGTAGTTCACATCCTCCCATCCAGCTGCCCACCCAGTGCTGATCTCTGCAGCTTTAAACCACAGCAGCCTATGGCTTGAGGGAGGGGGAATCAGCCCATTACCATGGGAACTGAAGAGAGCCCAGTGTCCTAGGCACCGGGTAAACACAGGAAGTCAGTATCTTGCGGATGCCACAGGCAGGAACAAACCGGGTCCTTCCAAAAACTTAAAATGATAGATGGCTGCTTCCAGCTCAAAAAACCATGCATCTACATCTCCTGAAAGGCAGGTTCTGTTTAGCTCTTTGAGCTACTTGTTAATTCCTGGATCTTGAAGACACTAAGTTCAGCACAAAATGCAGACATTCACATGCTCCTTCCTCCTCTGTAGGAAATGGTACTAACAGTTTGCAGGACTATGAGAGTAAAAATTCCCCTTGATCCAAATAGGTATTTTTGTGGGAGGGAAAAACACAAAGTTAGAGGGCTTTGTGAAAATCTGTACAAGTTGTTCAAAGGTTATGGTAGGGATGTGAAATTTAAAATCCCAATTCCGTAAAAAGGGACATTTAGATTTCATAGGTAAGGAAGGACAAGAATAGTGAGTGTGAGCTGTTGGACAAAACTGGAAAGAAACATAGAAGACCGCAAGAAGTATTAGGAATATGGTGCTTTGCGGGGGAAACGTCTCCTTTTGCAAGATGGTTATCATTTGGAAGGTTTGAATGCATTTCTTCGGTCTTTATTAAATCTACCAAAAACGTCACTTTCACGTAAGGAAATAATATTTTAATCCAAAAGTTGAGGAACTGGCCACAGCTTAGCAAAATGTGGCAGACAGTTCACATGCAAAGGGAAAAGAGTGACCCAGTTCAGTTGTTGTGTCGTGATATTTTAGGGAGAATGTTTCAGGGATGTTTTTTAAGGGCACTTTTAAAAGAGAAAGAGCGAGACCCTTAAGAACTGAGACCTCATCCAGAAGAGCTGGTGATTAAAAAGGAGGAAACACAGACCAAAAGTGCAAGTCAGTCCAAGAAAGAGCTGTGCAGCATAACTGCATTTACATAGAGTCCCCAAACAGGAGACACTAAACAATATATTGTTTAGAGATAAACATGTAGGTGATGAAACTATAAAGAAAAACAAGGCAGGGATTACCTTGGTGGCTCTACCCCTACCTCTGGGCGGGGAGTGGGGAGAGGATGCAATCAGAGAGGGTTAATTAAAGAAGCTCTTGAGGACCAGCAACCGCCTCTTTTTTGTCAAGATGCATATGGCTAAAAGGAAGTTTGTTTTGATTATTCTTTAAAATATGTACCTTACATATTCTTCTGCAGGTATATTATGTAATGAAAAGGGGGAGAGTAGAGCAAGGTCATGAAAGTATCCAAACTACCACAGACATTAGCATTTTAAGTGATGATATCGCATCAAAAAAACCCCCCCAGATTCTCACTGTAGTAAAAACTGAGCTTGAGGACAATGTCCGCATATCATCACTTTGCCTCTAAAGTCTTGATTTTCCTGTTGTCTTTGGCAGTGAGGTCTGTCTCAAGGACAGGAAGTGTGGCCACTGGTCCCATGGTCTGTTTAGCTGGAAGGATAAAGCATAGGACCCATCTCCTTGCCAAGAGCAAGGCCAAGAGGGAGCCGAAGTCCAGGGGTTATCCACAGAGGCGCTGGCCCATCTTCAGCCCAGCCTGGGCCCTCCCGCTCACAGGTCGCGAAGTCTTAAGGAGCAGCCCCGCTCAGCCTCACCCTTTCAGCACGCAGCTCTGATGAGGGAAGAAATCTTTCCTAGTCTCCTCTACTTCAGTGTTTCTCAACGTTTTAAAATCCTGTCTGATAGCCAAGAAGATGTCATCAGACTTTTTTGGGGGGTGACTTTTATTCTGAAAACCATAGACATCTTTTCATTTTCCATCTACAAAATTATAAGTTAACCGCTTTTAAGCTATATGCATACATGGTCTCTCCAGATCCTGACATATCCTCTGTGGGGGACATGCCCCTTCCTGTGCCTCCCTCCCCCCTCCCCCATACCACCAGTTGAAAATAGCTTTCCTTGCTGCCATCACCAGCAGCGAACATGTATAGAATGTTTTCTGTAAACCCAAAATAATAGCAGCTGACATTTTTACAGCATTTACAATGGACCGTTTTCAAAGCTCTTGACGTATATTGATGATATAATCCTTTCAAGGGCCTTACAAGGTAGGCGTATCCTGAGGCACAGGGAGGTAGATGCCTTGTCAAAGTCACACAGCTAATAAGTAGTAGAACTGGGATCTGAACCCAGGCAGTGTCCACTCGGTTGTCCTAGTGTTCGCTCTTCCGTGCCGCCTCACATAACATGCTACCCACTTTGCAGGTGTGATTGACTTACACATCTCTTACAGTTTTATTATCCCCCCATTTTATGGATAAGCCTACCGAGGTTTGGAATTTCATTTCACGAAGCGAAGCGTTGGAGGTGGGACCAAGGAAGATCTCCTTTGTTCATCCCCTGCCCCACTCCTTCATACACAAGAGCCCCACACACCAACCCCCCTTCACCTCCCTGTTAAATGGAAAGTCTTCCCTTTCCCCCAATCCCAGGGTGAGTGGCCCCTGCAGCGGGAGGAAAGAGCAGATCCCGGAGCGAGAGCGTGAGCAAGCCCGTTCGTGTGTTACTAATTGCTTCAACATCATGGAAAGGAGTTTGTCTTACTATGGGGTTTTTTTGGTGGGAAAGCTTTTCGTACAATGCTGGCTGACTCCTGAGCCTTAAAGTAAACAACTACATCATCCTGTACAGAGAGAGTCAGGAAAAAGGAAACTGTAAGCAAATATCAAACCCCTCCAGCTCGCTCGCTCTCTTTTTTAAAAATATAAGTGGAGGAAATGAGGTTTAGGGGGATTTGCTGGGGTCCGTGTAACAGAAGGCTCTGTGAGTAACAGCCCCCTTCCCAAGCTGCATATTTGAGTAAACGCTTTCTTCTCAACGCCCTCCCTGTGAAGTAAGGAAGAAAGTACACCCAGAAAGCATGGCCAAAAGACTCTCTAAACCCATTAGAAAGTTCAGCTACCTCCCATCAGGGAGTGGTGAAAAGTCCTCACTTTCAAAACTGGCTAGGTGGCTGAGTGGGGTGACAGAGCTGACAGCTCTCTGTGGTCCTTGAATCCTGGGGGTGGAACATGTATGATTATCTCTGTCTCCATTGTCTAAGAACATGGACAAAATTCTAGGCATCCCCCTGCACTGAGAATACAGCACTGCAGAACCTTCCAGATAAGAATACAGTCAGAAACACAGCAGACTTGCTGAGAAGACACCAGTGCCCCAGCCATAAATCACCTTGTCCAATGTCCACATCCTTTAAATCCACACTGGGACTTTCTGGAGGGCCTTCGTGGTTGCCTGACTTTAGCTTTTCATGTCAACCCAGAATCGCTCAGGCGGTGGTACTTGGCAGTGGGGGTGACTAGAAGGGCAGAAGATGCAATTATCCAAATCGCCTGTGGGCTTTTCCAACCATGCCCCCACCCCCCGAAGGTTCTGAAATGCTCTCCGTCCTCTTCCAGCAGTGTTACTTCTGAAAAGCGATTGCATCTTTCAGAGGTGATTGAGGGATGTAGAAGATATAAAGCTGCTGCCTTTAGGATTTGCAGGGATGAGTGTCTCCCAGAGTTGCCGCTATGGTAACGCATTCCTAGAGCAAACTCTAACTATGTCCCAGCAAAAAGGAATTATCCCCTTAAATGAATTTGCGCTTTTCCCCCTCCAATCCGCCACTTGTTTCTCCTGGTCCCGCGTGATGTGGGACAGTCCCTGTCTTCCTGACCCGCCCCTCCCCCCCCCCCCCCCCCCCACCTTCCCCGCCCCGCCCCCCAGAGCAAAGTCCAGCGTCTCAGCCCAGCACTTCACAATCCTGCCCCACCCACCTCCCCAGCTCCCTAAGCTGCCACTCTTGCCCCCTGGGGACCGGAGGCTCCAGCATCTCTGAGTTCCTGGGGTTTTCCCCCAAGCCCACCCAGTGCCCTGTCTACACCTTTGTTCACACAGCTGCCTCTGCCTGAACCGCCCTTCCCTCCTACCTCCCATAAAGTTAAGCAGCGGCTCACAACATACCCTGGTCTCCTAATGATGCCTCCGATTCTCTCCTCTGAAAGAGCTCCAATCTCTGATAAAATTCTCCTCATCCTTCAATCAAGGCCTTTCTCCAGCCCCCCCCCCCCCCCCCCCGCAAACCCTAGGATCCTTGCCATCTTTGTCATCCATAGAATAAGTACGTTTCTTTACCCTGAGAGTAGTAGTTTTCATTCTGTGTTTCCTTTTACGCTAGGTGGCAACTTCTCTGGGGGGGTGTATCTTGCACTTGCCCTAGCATTCATTACCTGTAGGGCTGGGGTCCCCAACCCCCGGTCCACGGACTGGACCCTTAGGAACTGGGCCGCACAGCAGGAGGTGAGCGGCGGGAGAGTAAACAAAGCTTCATCTGCCGCTCCCTATCGCTCCCGTTACCTCCTGAACCCCTCCCCCCACATGGTTCCGTGGAAAAATTGTCTTCCACGAAACGGGTCCCTGGTGCCAAAAAGGGTGGGAACCACTGCTGCAGGGCCTCCTAGTTTTCTACAGCTTTCTTGTGAGTGATGTAGCCAGCCCCATGTGTGTAAGGATAAATATTTAAATGGGCTTCCCTTAAATACTATTTTGGGTAGTAACAGGAGCAACAGATTATAGTGGGATAACTGTTTGATTTTTATTTGAAATGAGTCGCTCCTCGAAGGAGTTTTACAAATACAGCAAAAGAGCTTGCCCACTTTTGCCACCCTCTTCTGAGACTTTGAACACCACCCACGGCCTGTAAAATAAAATGTCATTTGTCGGATCTCCGCCTGTCCTCTTCAGTTTCACTGCCCCCTTTCTGGATACTGCCAGGCAGATCCCTGCCTTCCTGCTTGTTCCCCTTGCCTAGGATGACGCAGCCCCGCTTCTCTGATTATCCACGACTCCCGCTGCTGCTCTCACGTCCCACCTCTTCTGTGAATCCGTCAGTTCGTTCGAACCCCTTTAGTGTTTATTAATGACTCTTCTCACTTGGCACCCAGAATATACAGCATGACTGGCTGTTAGATTTGTATGCACCAAAGACTTATCTCCCCAAGCCAACTATAAACATCCAAAGGCCGACACAAACTTTTCTACCTGTCTGTGCCCTTCCCGTGTGTGTGTGCGTGCGTGTGCGCGCGTGCATGTGTAGGTATGTATAGGAGAAGCCCACTTACTTATGGAGAGTAAGTGTTCAGTAAAACATCCTGTGGCGGGGATGGTAGTGAGAGCTAGTGTGATTATACCCAGCAGG
>NW_006787408.1:2395319-2417521 GCF_000442215.2 Lipotes vexillifer
TTTTTTTTTTTTTTTTTTTTTTTTACTGCTTCTCACCTTAGACACACTCATCTGTCAGCCCCTTAGAGACAGGGAATCTCACTTTGAACAGGTGTTTAGTTTTCAGAGACCTATTATTTTGTCTGGTTTTTAGAAAACTTACAGCACATATTAAGACTGCTCATGAATCTTGGTTTCCTCCTCCACAAAGTGCAAGTACAGTTGGTCCTCTGCATCCTTGGGTTCCACATCCATGGATTCAGGCAACCGCGGGTAGAAAATGTTCGGGGAAAAGTTCCCAAAAAGCAAAACTTGAATTTGCTATGCCAGCAACTATTTCCATAGCATTTATGTCGTATTAGGTATCGTAAGTAATCTAGAGATGATTAAAAGTGTGCAGGAGGATGTGTGTAGCTCATGTGCAAATACTTAACCATTATTATATAAGGGACTTGAGCATCCACAGATTTTGGTGTCCATGGGGGCCCTGGAGCCAATCCCCGTTGGATGCTGACGGATGACTGTAGCAGCGCTGCCCTCAGAGGGGCTGCCCTGAGAATTCAGTGATAGCTTGCAAGGCCGCTAGCAGAGTGCCTGGCAGGTAGCATGCACGCAACCCTTAAATTGCTTTCCGGAGTCCTTTGTACACCATGGCCTCACTTTATCTTCACAGAACCTATGAGACAGACAGGGTGCTAGCGTATTTTCCTGTGATAGATGAGGAAACAGGCACAGATCAGTGAATGGACTTGCTCGGGGGGCCTGTGATTCATGAAGAGCCGGGACTGGATCTGAGGGCTTTCCCCGCTGCTCCAGCACTCCTCCTGCTGGCAGCATTCATTGTGGGGTGGCGGGAGAGAGGGCAGCCTTCGCCTGTGGAAGGAACCCCCGCCCCTGGCTTCTGCTGAGGAAGCTACCAGCCGTCTTTTAAAGTGGGCGTGAGTGTGTCGGCAGGACTTGCCGTCGTTGTGGTCGGGCTGCCTCCTCACCCCCAGCCTTCCGGAACCTTCCCCCCTGCTCGCGGCCAGCAGTAGGATTTGTGAAAGGTTAAAATACTGTGTATCTGTCTTACACCCTAGTTATCCCAGAAAGTTCCAGGATGACTTGGGAGATTTTATGGGCTCGGCTGAAAAATACTGAGGCAGTGATAGGCCTTGATGCTTGGAGGCAGGCTGGCTAAGCAAGGGGCGATTCGGGAAAAGCCCTGTAACCCTAGAAGCCTCCTAATCAGGAGGCTGAGAGAAAGGGCTGAAGCGTCTTAACCCTCTCCATAGTCTCCTCATTACTCTCATTAGTCATGGGCAAAGTTTCTCTCCTGAGGTGTGTGCTTTTCGGGATATTAATGAAATTTCAGGCTTACCAGCTCAGGCTTCCACATCTGCGGTCAGCCAGTGTTTTCATCAGTGAGAAGGGGACTCTTTGCCGAGAATTCGTCATGTACTGGAAACAGGAAAGTATGGAAAATGAAGCATTTGTCATCAGTGCT
This sequence comes from Lipotes vexillifer, assembly GCF_000442215.2. NCBI lineage: Eukaryota > Metazoa > Chordata > Mammalia > Artiodactyla > Lipotidae > Lipotes > Lipotes vexillifer. The sequence goes on from NW_006787408.1 coordinate 2,396,785, forward strand.
GCTGCTAAAGGTCACGGTTTCATTTATAGAACTGAAGCCATTCAGCTGGAAGAGAAAGGTCCATTCTTGTGCGCAGACAGCATGAAGGGTATAGAAGCACGGATCGGATGGCCTCCACTCATGATGCGATGGTGAGAGGTCAACATGTATTTACGAAGATCAGCCGTTTCTGGGAGGATTAGAGAGGAGAAAAGGTGAACCAAACATTAGTTATGGACTTAGATCATTTTCAGCAACAGGAATGACAACACATCACCACGTGGGCATTTGGGCACAAGAGAGAGGTCAGGGAGCCATTGCTCCCCATCTCTTTCACTAGGCGGGATATTGGGAAGTGCCCCCAAGCGGGAGATCTTCTTGGTCTCCACAGCAGAACCCCACGTTCTGTGTTATGATCGCCGTCAGACATGGATCTTGCTGTCTGAGTGGATGAGTGCATCACCCTTATGGCAGGGTTCTCAGTACTAGTGTGCATTGCATCTCCCAAGGAGCTGGTTAAATGGCAAATGGTAGGTCCCGCCTACTGAGATTCAGATTCAGTAGGATCCTGATCAGCGTTTTTTAATGCAAGGTGGGTGCTGGCAGCACTTTGAGAAACACTGCCTGATAGTGGCACCGTTACCTACCTTTGGAGAAAGCTGGCTTTAAAATTAATCACCAAGTGGCTGCCCTAGGCAGTGTCCTAGGCCTGCTGGGTTTTGCAAAAGATTCTTATGCTATGAGCCTTATCCTTAAGAAGAGTATATTAGGAATGGAGTGGGAAGCACAGGATTTGCCAGAATCAGGTGCCGGGACATTGTTGGGGTACCAAGAGGGCTGGAGAGTCAGGGCCCGCTGGGCGGGGGGAATTGCAGGGTTTGCACTGATGGCTCAGAGGGGAAAGAGGGCATTTCTGAAGAGGGGCTACCAGTGTGCAGGCAGCCTCGAGCTTGATAGTTCACCAGCCTGAAAACCTATGTCTCGGTTTCGAGAAAGTAATAGGCTCAGCGGGCGTTTGGCCAAGGCTCCTTGAAGTCTGGTGTTAATGAACCTGGAACAGGCACCAAGTTTGAGCAGTGGCCCAGCCCACCATCAGCAGGTGAGGACTTAGCCCAGACCATGCTGGTAATGACAGATACCACTCTGGGTTTTTGGAGATTTTGCTCAGAAATAGAGGGTATCTGGGGTCACCATAGACTGTGGTGTTTGAGAGTTCAGAACCTCAGTATCTGTACCTTGAGGTTACTTGTAAAGTGTGTTCCAAATTTCAAAGCGCTCAATTCTCCGTGATCCTGAGGTGGGACTTAGGGGACTGTCACCTCCTTTAATGGGTAAGAAAACAGGTGGGGTGTTCTTGAAATTCTCACAGAGATATGGGGTGGAATTGAGTCTCTTGTACAGGCCCTGTGACCCCCCAGCTAAGATTATCCTCCTGCTGCCCCATACTGAGGAAGGTTGCATGAGAGGACCAGAGCTCTTGGAGTCATTTTTAAAGCTCTGCCTCTTTAAAACAATATTTCTTCTCTTATTGGTCTTCAAGTCTCTTTCTTTCTTTTTTTTTTTTTTTTTTTGCGGTCCGCGGGTCTCTCACCATTGTTGCCTCTCCCGTGTGGAGCACAGGCTCCGGACGCGCAGGCTCAGCGCCCATGGCCCACAGGCCCAGCCGCTCCGCAGCATGTGGGATCTTCCCGGACCGGGGCACGAACCCGCGTCCCCTGCGTCGGCAGGCGGACTCTCAACCACTGCGCCACCAGGGAAGCCCCAAGTCTCTTTCTTTACAAATAGCTGCGTGATCTGCGACCCCCACCCCCAACTTCCTTCTAAACAAGTCTAATTTCTTCTTCCCTTTATCTCCCTAACACTGTTACTCTACAGTATTATGTCCCCTCTGCTTCTTTATATGGTAATTATGTCTGTGATGGTATTTCCCATCACACTAGACTATAAAAACCTTGAGGCAAGGAGTTAGATAGTAGTCGCACTTTCTTTCTTTTTCCTCTGCTTTGCCTCTTAGGATCATAATGGATAAAAATACTTGTTTGCACTTAGTAGCCCCTCAGTGTGAACTTACTGATTGATTTCAGTCCAGCTAATCATAAGAATTACAATAGTTATATTGATTGATTCAGTTATCTATGGCTATGCAACAAACCACCTCAAAACTTAATGGCTTAAAACAACAATAAATTATGTCTCCTTGTTCTGTGGACCAGGAACTCAGGAAACTGGGCTGGGTGTTTTTTTTTGCTCCATGTGTCATCAGCTCGTGTCCCTTGCTTGGCTGCATTCACTTGGTGGCTGGGCGGGGCGGGGCTGGGCTGGGCTGGGCTGGGCTGGGCTGGGCTGGGCTGGGCTGGAAGGTGCCAGGTGCCTTCACCCACATATTTGGTGCTCTCCACATGAGTTCTTATCCTTTGGTGGCTGGCTGAGCGGCGGGGCTGGGCTGGGCTGGGCTGGGCTGGGCTGGGCTGGGCTGGGCTGGAAGGTGCCAGGTGCCTTCACCCACATATTTGGTGCTCTCCACATGAGTTCTTATCCTTTGGTGGCTGGCTGAGCCCAAGCTGCTTTCCAGCATGGTGGTTGGCTGCCCCCAAGAGCACAAAAGCAGAGGCGGCCAGACCTCTTAAAAGTTAGACCCAGAACTGGCATAGTTAGCATCACTTCTGTGCATTCAGTTGGCCAAAGCAAAGCCACAAGGCCAGCCCAGGCTCAAGCGGAGGGAAGCAGACTCTACCTTTTGATGGGAGAATCAGGCTTATCAGGGAAAGCGGGGACGGATGGGCCATCTTTGGAGACCATCTGCCACAGTCATAAGGGCAGCTGATATTGAGCTTTCACTGTTGTCAGGCACTGATCATTTAATCCTCACACAGTTCTGTGAAGAAGGTGCTACTACCATTTCCTTTTTATATATGAAGGACCCGAGGCTTGGAAAAAATTACGTAACTTTCCCAAAGTGACACAGCTCACCTTTGAGAGGAGACAAGGTTGTCTAATTTAGAACCCCTTCTTGGCAAAGAGGCAACCTCAGTGGAACTTGTAGACAAGCTCTGAATTCTCTTACGTGCATGGTTTTGCGTTACTTGCTGTGGGAAGTCAAAAAGTATAAGCCATATCCGGGAAACAGGGCTGAAACAAACGTACAAGATAAGTAGAGACACATATGCCAATAAGTAATGATGTGTTAAATGGGATGGGCCAGGCAGTAAATGATGGAGGAGTTTGGAAAAAGAGGAAGGGCGCAGGTACCTTGAAGGCGGTAGGGAGACTGGTCCTTTGGATGAGCTGCTGCTTCATTAGGAATGTTGGGTGGGGCTAGGAAATAGCCTGAGCCCCGGCAGGGAGGCTGGAAGAGGCTGGTGCTCACAGCTGAGTTGGCAGATTGGAGAATAGCCTGGGTCTTGACTCCAAGGAGCTGGGAGAGCTGACCCAGGAGTTCAGACTCCCTGAGGCAGCCTAGAAGGGTCCTTTTTAGATGGATCCTCAGATTTTATGGCTGGAGAGGATCCCTCCAGGCTGTTCCTTGACAGCCAGGACTATGACTTGTCCATTTCTGCTTACCCTAGAGGAGCCCAGTGCCAGGCAGAGAAGTACCCTCAGTTAATGTACATAAAAAGAGTGACGTCAGAGGTCTTCTGTCCAGCTTCCACGTTCAGAGATGGGGAAATCCAGGTCGACCCCTGATCTCAGGGCTCACGGGCAGAGAGTGCTCACAGCCTCCATCAGCCAGCCCTTCCAAGTCCCCGCCCACCAGCAGCCCTGCCCACACCTCAGGTCACGAGACCACACTTGAGGGCTTACTTTGGTACTTCTGTAGAAACATCAGAATTGAAGCGGAGCTGAAAGCCCGGGGACTCCCCTGTGGCCCTAAGGACCTGAGCTCCTTTCTCACAGAGAACGAACAAGGTCCAGATCTCCTGGGTGGCAGGAAGCACAGAGGTACCAGGTACCAGGGCTTGGTACAACTGGTCCATGCCTCTCACTGAGGCTCCCTTCAGAAAGATGCAGACTAACGTGAAAAGTTCCCCATTGACCTCTCAGGGCTGCCAGCCAGGAGTTCATCCTTGAACCAAGTGTCAAATGGGTGACTCTACTGTTTTCTTGTGAGCACGAGCCCAACCTGGCTGCAGGATTGTAGTGTTGGAGGTAGTGTGATAACAGGACACCTGGTCCTTCCTAGTCCCTGCCTGCTTCACTCCCCTCCCCCAGTACCTCCCTTCTTCAGACCAAGGCGAGCCCTCCCAGCCTTGAGGAAGGAGCATGTGAAATGAATAGACCAATAGGGGTCTGAACCCAAGGACAGAATAATATTGTCATTTATAACAAATACCTGTTGAGCGTTTATGCTCACGTATATATAAACGGTAAATGGTAAATGTAAATTACATATATGTGGTATGTCTGTATATGATATATACCATATGTATATGATAAATACACACCGGACATATAGCCCAACACTATGCTAAGCAAAAGGGCTACAATAATATAGAGATATTCATTCAACACCTGTTTCTCGTGTGTCTACTACATACAAGGCGCTGTTCTGAGTGTTGGCGATCCAGCAGTGAACAAAACAGCTGGAAATCTGTGCCCTCATAGAACATATTCAAGTAGGGAGAAAAGGACAATAAACAGATTAAAAAGTCCATGATGTCAGGTGGTGATAAGACAAAACAGGGACAAAAGCAAGGGAAGATGAAAGTGGAGTTCTGGGAAAGGGCATTTGTTCATTTGTTGTAATCTGGGGTATTCACAGAAGCCTTTCTGATAAATTACAGTAACATTTGAGCAGGGCCGTTAAAGTGTGAGCCATTTACCTAGGGGAGGAGTATTCTAAACAGAGGGAGCAGCCAGTGCAAAGGCCCTGGGGCAGGAGTGTACCTGGCATTTCTGAAGAACATTGAGGAGGCCAGCATGGCTGGAGCAGAGTGACCTAAGGGCAGGATAGGAGGAGATGGGTCAGAGGGGAGGCACCCTGACCATCCTAGAAAAGAAAGAACATAGTCTCGTAAAAACTTGGGTAATGGGACAAGGTGGGATGTGGTAAGTGCAGACTAAGGGACCCTGTCGATTTTAAAACGGAGGAGAGAGCATCCTCTCTGGGCTGGGGAGTAGTCAAGGAAGGCCCCCTGGCAAGAGCTAGGACTCAAACTGGGGTCAGTGGTCACTCAAACTGACCAGAAGGTGGTCAGTGCACCCAGGTAAGGGCTGAGGATGTTCCTGGCAGGAGAAACGTGAAGGATGCTCTGAGGAGAGTTTGCATAGGGGCCTGGTGAAGGTAAAGTGGAACATAGAGGTGGAGGCTGTGTTTAGAGGGCCTTGGATGGCTGACAGGAAAGTTGTGAAAAATCAACAGAAGCCCGCCTGTCCCATGTTCCGTCCTACCAAGCAGGCAGCTTAGCCCAGGCCAGTGGAGATGCTGGCTCTTAAAATCTTCCCAAACCCTGCCCCGGCCCAGGCCCGTCACCCTGCCTCGGGTTCATCCCTTCTGTGCTGACTCAGACTTCCCTGTATGCCTTCCAGTGATGACTATGGCTCTGCCAGGGGCACAAACCAGGTCCCCTCCCAACCACAGACACCCTCTGCAGACATAAATCTTTGAGGTCTGGAATTCTCTTTCCATCTTGCTGGAACCACCGGATTCCCACACGCAGAGGGTGGGCAGCTATTCTTATGAAAAGTATTGCTCAGTTTCTGGACTGAAAAGGCATGTGAGAGCTGCAGATAAGGATCCCCACCTCCAAGTCAGGCTTATCTGCAAGCAAACCCTGAGACTTACCTCTTTCTTTCCCATCAGTAATGACCTGTGTGTGAGAAAAGCAGGGAGGCGTTTGTTGTTGCCGTATGACATGGCAAAAAGGGATTAGCTGCTAATGCCATTTGGTTTAGAGATGCATTGTTACATAAAATACTCTGGAGGAGTTCAAATGTCCTCCAAGCTAATGCTCACATCCCCAGGTTGGTAACACTATAGCTGGGTATTGTTTTACTTGCCATTTTTCAAAAGAGGGAGGAAAAATACACAAGCCATTATTCAGCCTAGTAGTAATAATTTTGAAGGAAACAACCACAACTCCCAAACCTTACTTCTGTGGGCAGGATGTGGCGAGGCTGTTGCTCCTTCCTAGGCCACCTTTCAACCTACAGAAACTGCTCTGGGTTACAGTCAGATTACAGGGAGTATTAGGAGGCTTTGGGGAGTTAGAGAGTCTTAAAGGTGGCAGCCTAGCTCTAGCAAAGAGGATGATCACTGACTTCAAAGCCAGACACGCGTGACCTCTATTTTTGGTTGACCCTGAGCGAATTGTTGAAATTCCTTAAACCTTAGTGTTATCATCTTAAAAAAAAAAAAAAAAAAGGGCAGGTGTTAGCTAACACTGTGGAGGTAGTCATTTTGCACTGTGTAAGTGTATCAGATCAACAGGTTGCATGCAGTGTGTTGTGTCAATTATTATCTCAATAAAGCTGGGGGGGAAAATGGGGATAGGGTGATAATGACCATCTCCTAGAGTTGTTTCAAGGTTTGGATGTGAAAAGGTCTACACAGACCTACTAGAGAATGGACTTGAGGATATGGGGAGGGGGAAGGGTAAGCTGTGACAAAACGAGAGAGAGAGAGAGAGAGAGAGAGAGAGAGAGAGAGAGAGAGAGAGAGAGAGAGAGAGAGGAAAAAGGGAGAGAAGATAGCTAGTGGGAAGCAGCTGCATAGCACAGGGAGATCAGCTCGGTGCTCGCCTGGAAGGGTGGGATAGGGAGGGTGGGAGGGAGGGAGACGCAAGAGGGAAGAGATATGGGAACATATGTATAACTGATTCACTTTGTTATAAAGCAGAAACTAACACACCATTGTAAAGCAATTATACTCCAATAAAGATGTTAAAAAAAAAAAGGTCTACAAAAGTGCCTAACACAGTGACTAAATACCAGTTTCCTTCTTTCCTGGCTAGCATCAGCTGGGGAATCAAGAAGGAGGGTAGTTGGGTGTGGTACTGAGTGGCTGGAGGCCCTTCCTCTATATTTATCTTCTTTTTAAGCCAATTATACTCTTGGTATAATTTTGAGAAAAAAAAATTTAAGAGGCTACATAACATTTAAAAGTCTTTAAAAAACAAACAAACAAATATACTGGCAACAATTGCCAAATTATTGAAGTTCCCAGACAAGGGAGCAAATGTTGGGTCTTGGCAAAGTGGGATGGGAAATTTCTGAGTGTGATTTTTGAATAAAGAAATCTAAACTGGGAGGGTGGGGTGGAAATTTCCCCAGATCTTATCATTGTACAGTGAAGAGTTGTATAAAACCTGTTTGTCCCCACCTCATGTTTACTTACCAATGGGCACTATATCTTGCAGGCCAAAAGTTCAAACTACTGTTAGCTCCCAAGTGTTGTGTGAACTTCAAATGAACCGGCTTCAGAAGTGGCTCGAAAAATGCTCTGACCCACAAATGTTCCCGCCTCCTACACCTTCCCCAATACTTGCCACAGTCCTGGGGGATCCGGTGTTAAATATCTGGAAAGATGAGATAAAGGCTTGGTGATAACACTCTCCCTCCCCAATGCAGACTCTCACTCTCAACACTTTTTCCAGATACTTCCTTGGGAGTACAGTTCTTGTTCCATTACATCAAGCTTCTAGGCTTAGCCATACTTTATAATGAAAAGCTCTGCCAACTCCAGTGAATTGGCAAAAATAGATGATTTATTTGGATTCATTTCGTAAATGCAGGTTTAGTTTTTGAATTTTCATGCTTTTTGCTGTAGCGACTATGAATGTATTCAAGTTGGGACCTAGGTCTTACTAATCAACGTCTGAAGTGTCAGCACTATTCCTGGCTTCTAGTACGGATGCAGAAAATGTCTTCCAGGTGCAGTTTATCTAGTTCCTTAGGCATCATGTCTACTGTTAACATGCAGTTTAGTGGTAGTAAGATCATGGCCTTGGCTTAAATCCCATCTCTGTTTTAACTGGCTGTGTGATTTTGGTCAAGCGACCTAACTTCTCTGTGCTTCGTTTTCTTCATCAGCAACGTGAAGATACCAGTAACTAATAATAAAACTACTTTTGAGGATTCAATAAATGAATCATGTGAAGTCTTTAGTAAACTATATGACACATATAATTTGCTGTGATATTTATTACTGTTCCCTTCAAATTTACCATTTCTCTCCTGCCTTATACCAGTTTCTCTGCACTTCTCACACCTTCCTCTGTGAGAGCAGTAGTTACAGGGAGCTTGGAAACCAGTTGTCAGCTCTGCCGCCATTTTCTTTTCACAACTGCACTTGCCTCATCAGAGCCTCAGGTCCCCACACTGATGTTCCTAAAATCTGTTGCCAAATCAACAACGGTCTTATTAGTCACAGTGAATAAAAAGATGGGAACAGGAGAACTGAGATCTCCAGATTCTGCCATTGTGCTTATAGCACTTCTTAAAAGCTAATAAACGTAAGGATGTCCCAAGAGGAATCTTACCTAAGTCCCAATCTTACCCCAACCAAGGTAGCCACAAACACAGAAATGACACCCGGGCTCTCAGACTGCTTACCTGGTACATAGGAAAAAAGACCTTCTCCTCAAATAAACCTCGACCTAGGCTGTCCCCTTTATCTCTACTGACCGTGTTTCTCTGGCTGCATGATGGGTTCATGTTATTAATTTTAAAACAACAACAAAAAAGATAAATAAAACCAACTTTGCTCCCAGGGTCTAAGTTGAGTCACTGGATTAGCTCAGCCTTCCTCTTCCAGAAGACTGCTCTGGCTAGTATTCTTTCAAGTATCTCTTTTCTTATTTACTGTTTATTCAAGAAATAGTTAAGGATGACAATGCTGACGGTTGGGATAAGGCTGCCTCGATTCGGCCCCAAGTCTCAGCTTGCTAGTTCCCCCTGTGGCTCATGTTCACCACGGATTCAGGAGGAGGATGTTTGGGTCTTACCACCGTCTCCTCTCGTTGGGATTCTCTGTGGGTCTCCATGGCAATCAAGACTTATTCATCCCCCACTTGAATTGGTTCTGCTTCCGGGCTGTTATGCTTACAGGCCTGTGCTGTTTCTAGAATTGCCATTTTTTAGCTGCTGAAGGTAAGACATTTGATCTGGGCTGATATCTCAGGAAAGTTTGACTTCTCAGCCATGGCTGGAAGCTCCCTGCAGGCAGGTCCTGTGTCTTGGGCATCTGAGCTGTACACAGGGTCTGGCTTCCGGTGGGTACCCACAGAATGTTAACTAAATTGAACCGAACTGGGCCTCGAAGGATGACGAGGATTTAGCTGGAAGGACTGGAGAGCTAGAGGCATTCCAGGGAGAATTTTCTCCAGGAAAGAAGAGACAGGTGGGAAGCAGGAATTACCAGGGGCTGAACGGCAATTTAGTTACATATGAGAGTGATTGGAGGGCAGACTGATGGCTGTGTGCTTTGAATCCTTAGAACATTGTTGCCTATTCTGGCCTCAGGTTAGAATCACATGGGCTACTTTAAAGACATACACCCCCCTGGCCTCACCCTAGTCCAGTTAAAACAATCCCTGTGGGTGGGACCTAGGGAGGTTGAGAACCACTGACTTAACGGCTTCTAGGGACACTTTACAGGCTGTGTTGAGAGTCCCACACCAGGAGTCCCCTTTTACTATAAATTGCTAACAGTCTTGGGGACATGGCAGAATCTGCCTCTAAGTCTTCCAAGCTGGAGTTTAGAATTTTAGAGTGATCTAGAAAGAATTGTGTAAAACAATCAGTGAAAGAGATCTGTTGACGACGTGGCAGAATTCTCAATAAGGACTAGTAAAAATCAGGGCGGGCAGTGCTACAGACTTCACCACCCCTACTTTCCCTTAATTGTAACCCTTGCCCTCTGAACATTGCTAATCTCCTGGACGCTTGCAAACTGATGAATCTCAATTTTTTAAGTGTAGTGCAGATTTCACCCTATATCTAAGTCACAGCAAAAGTCGCTCTATGTATCAGGAATGAGAAGTTTGCGAGTCAGTTAGGGTGCTGTTTATATTTCCAGTATTCAAAATAAATCATTCCATTTAACTGTTGTATCCTGACTTTCTAAAAATCATTTCTGTTCATGAGTAACATAAGTGACACAAGGTGTTCATTTCCTAAATAGGTTTAGGTTTTGCAGGTGTTCAAGTTCATGGCAAGGACACGGTCTGAAGCGTGTCTCATATTGGTACCAGTCATTGAGCCATAGGACTTAAACTAGCAAATAATCACCCTTGATTATGGAGTCCTGGGTATGCCCATGCCCTGTGTAAGAATTTTAAAGCAGTATTAAAACAAAACAAAATGCTTCTCACGGAAGGACCCATTCATCTGTCTTTCCTTCCGTAAGTCATCACCTAATGCTTGGGCTCTCATTAAGTCACATACACTTAATACAGCATACATAACCCCTTTGGGAACATATTGTGTGTTAAAAGGAGAAAATCACATATGCATATTTCTCCCTACACCTGTCCTAACTCTGGTCATATCCCTGCTGGCTTCTAGAAGAAAGGCTGAAAACTTTACAGTGCAGAAGGTTGTAGCATTCGTAGGAGCTACAGGAATCTCGCCACATAATCTTGGACAAGCAAATATTGGCCTGAGTAACCATGAAGCCAGCGACTTTGGGTTTGTTTACCAAACTAACTGCCAAGTCACAAATAAGAGCTTTTTTGGCCTAATGAGGAATGAACAACACGGTGCTGAAGTGTTTCCTTGTGAAACCTTTTCCATATGCATCATAGCAAAGTAGAGATCAGAGTACATCACATTGTTTAGTTAAATTCAAAATTCTTTGAGCTGGAGGAATTTCCCCTAAAACTGCACCACACTGCCAACAATTTAATGTTGGAAAAGCTATGTTCCTTTTTTTGTTTGTTTTTTGTTTTTTGTTTTTTGCGGTACGTAGGCCTCTCACTGTTGTGGCCTCTCCCGTTGCGGAGCACAGGCTCCGGACGCGCAGGCTCAGCGGCCATGGCTCACGGGGATCTTCCCGGACCGGGTCCCCTGCATCGGCAGGTGGACTCTGAACCACTGCGCCACCAGGGAAGTCCCCATTTTTAATATTTTAGCTTGAATACTCTTATTTTCTCACTAAAGACATTATGGGACATTGAGCTTTTCTGTGGTTGATTGTTATGAAAATGTGTGACTTCTATATCACAGGTTGTAATATAGTTTGATATGACAGTCCCCTTTCCAGGAATCCCATTTTTATTTTCTGTTGTATTTTTTTTTTAATATATGAGCTATTGCCGAACTCCAAAAGGTGACTGCTGGGAGTACCAGCCAGTTAATATTAACATTATTGAAAATAGTAGGTTAATGAGAAAAAGAGAGTCAAAATTGATAAATTTGCTGTTTATTAAGGACCTGTGCCTGCTGGTCTTTATAGTGTGTGCAGCTCATTGATTTCTCCAGCTAAGAAGGATGGTGGCTTCCACGGCTGACCTACATTCTGTCTCTGTGAGTTCCCCCTTGCTGTTCACTTTTTCCCTCTACTGTCCTAGTCCCCAGAACATAATCTTGCCCCCTTTTATTCTTATGGAGGTGAGGAACAGAGTTTTTCCCATTTGTTTACTACCTAGACGAGTCGGAGTTTTTTCAGAAGGAACAAGACGGGAAAACAAACAGAAACAGAAACAGGAGAGGTTAGAGTCCAAGATTCTGTTCCAAATTTAAATAAGGTCTAGCCACAGAGTGGAATGGCCAGCCAGGCTTAAGAGGTGCGTATGTCACCCTGTGGTTCTTTCCCCTTTGCCTCTGGAGAACCAGGGCCGGAGCCCCCCTCGAAAGCCCATGGTATGTCCCGGTCTTGGTCCTTCTGTTTAACTTCAACCAGTGGAATGAGCCCCGAGCAGTACATTGTTACGTAACGAGTGGGAGGAGAAATCTCTTCCAGGCCTTCTCCGTGGGAGTCTTCCATCCATCTCATAAAATCCCAGAGGCGAGGGGCAAGGGCTCACTCCTACTTCTGCCAGGTTAACCAGTCAGGTTACTCCAGCCTGACTCTGGGCCTCTTCATATACATCCTTATTCATAGGCACTGCCCTGGTCAGCGTTTTGATTTTCAGACATCACTCTACTGATGCTGTTGTTTTGTACATAGGATTTTTAATAGAAGGAGAACATAGTAAAGTTTCAGAAACTATATTGTCCTCTCTGTAGCTCCTGCCTTTTTCAAGCCTTTTCAAATTGTGGTGGTCTCCTGAGAGACTCTGTTTTATAATTTCATTCGAAACTCACAAGACAACTGCCCAGCCAGATTAAACATTTGAAGTGGGAAAACTTTGTGCGGCCTTCGGAAAAACACTTTTTGAAAGGTGTGTAAATATGGGATTATTACACCTCCTTATGCCAAAATCGCGTCAAATAAAAGTTTCAGATCTGTTCTTTTACTGACCCAAAGCCCTCTTTCATCACAATTATGTCCTTAATCTGTTCTAGGATTACTGCCATAATATTATCGCTCTAATTATAGCCCCCAAAAATGTGAAATATGTTATATAGCTCAGAGCTTGTTTGGACTTCTTATAGACGTGCTTATATGGCAAGAAAAACAACTTTCAGTCCAACAGTGGAGAGGAGGAGTCATACACGTGGTGGTTAGTCCAGTTTTTTTTTTAAGTGATATTAGAAATGCCTGGTTGATATCTTTTTGTAACATATTACATTAAAAAATTTTAACTCGGGGCAGTTACGTAGTATACTCCTAGAGATGTGTGAGTCTGAAAGCAGTTGCTGCCTCTAAGGTATTATGGTAAATAATCTACCAGACGATGAGGGCACTCACCTGTCTGGACAGTGGGGGGCAGGAAGACGAGTTTGGGTAGATAGGTTGGGACCAGACAATGGAGGGGCCGTAGATCCCACTGCGAGAAAAGGCTGCCTCATTGGATGACACCGGGCAAAGCACGAATGTGTTTGACCCACTTTCTTCCCCAGGCTGGAGGAGCAGATGTGAACCCATCAGTGGGTCCAGAGCTCCATCTCTGAGTGGTCGCCCCACAGCTGTGTGTCTTCATGGGTGTATGGCACCCTGTTGATGGTTTTGTCATTCTCGTGTAGTGGTTCCAGCATCTTTGGTTACAAAATACTCAGGTCAATGGCTCTGCCAATTCTTCCCCTGCCCCTCCAGCATCTCCTGGTCCCTAGACTGTTTTTACATGTCAAAGAAGGCTAGCAATGGCCTTAGGTGATCTCCCATGATGCTACGGGGCTTTGATTCCAGAGTGACAGCTTAATTTTTGACTGGAGCCATTCCGTATACTGAATACTATTGTATTAAGCTGTGACATGGTCCCTTTTCTGATGCCAGCCAGTGCTCAGAATTTTCTCTTCATGTTCTTGCTCTGGAGCTGAGGGGGTTGCTGATTTAGCATGTGGTTATTCAATTTGGGGTTTATATCATTCAGTATTTTCAGTGCAGAGTCCTGTAGAAACCTGGAACTCCCAGCAGCTCCTGAAAGCAATAAGAATGCCACAGGGTCACCATACACAAAGCGTTTGCTTATGCTCATTTAATTATAGGTGGTTGGCAAATAAATAAATTAAGGCGAGTGACCTGTGGACCTGCTCGTGCTCAGGGGTTTTCAGGTCCTCCCTGCCTCTCAAGCAGGGGGCATCTCCTCAGGAGGAGGGCATCGCTCTGTCTACGCTGAGTGATTCTACTGTATGTTAGATCCTGCGCTTGTATCTGATTATCCTATTGTGTACTTTATTGTATATGTTGTATATTTGTATTCACATTTTATTTTACAGAATAGTATACACAAAACCATATATCCTATACTCTACAGGCAAGTTAAAGTAGTATTTTTCAAACTCCAGGTCATGTTTGACTAGCGGGTCATGAAATTCACTTAGTGTGTCTCTGTGAGCATTTTTTCTTTAGTGAAATAGAATAGGATAGAAAATATGAGAGTGCATCTGTATTTTCTACATGGAGTAAAGATAAGGGTTATCTTGGGAAACTTAATTGCAGTTACCTGTTTGTATGTGTACGTGGGTTTTGACCTACAGTGTGGAGCCCTGGCCAGGGGAACTGAGTCAGCAGGTGAGAGACCAAAATACCGTCCCTAGAGGGCAAAGACAGCTTCCGGAAGGAGGCCTGAATCCCAGAGGATTCCCCGCCCCACCCCGCTGCCTGGTCACGGGAAGATGGTGTCTGATGGTCAGTGAAATGCCTCCCCTTATTCCAGAGAGATCAGTGCCCGCCCCCTCGCCCAGCAAGCAATGGCTGGAATGCCTTTCTAGTGGAGGTTCTGGGGTGAGGGCCATGGGGCAGACCCTATTCCTAAAGGATCAGCTGCCATCCTTTGTTCCAAGCAAACCGGCTGCTCAAAGGTCAGCCAGTCAGCCAGACTCTGTCTCCAGGCTGGCTTGGCATTCTCCAGCAATCCCGTGCGGGTCCGGGCCTTGTCTGGCCTCCAGGGCTAGACGTGACTCTTGCCAGCAATACGTTGTGATACCTAGCTCCACCGGGCAGTGTTTCTCAAAGAATAGCCCAGAGAACTTTGGCTTCACATGAATGTCACCTGCTGAAGCAGAACCTCTGGGCTGAGTCCCAGGTGATTTTTTTAAATTAATTAATTAATTAATTAATTAATTTGGTTGCATTGGGTCTTCATTGCTGCACACGGGCTTTCTCTAGTTGCATTGAGTGGGGGCTACTCTAAGTTGTGGTGCACAGGCTTCTCATTGCGGTGGCTTCTCGTGTTGTGGAGCTCAGGCTTTAGGCACGCGGGCTCAGTAAGTTGTGGCTCGCGGGCTTAGTTGCTCCGCGGCATGTGGGATCTTCCTGGACCAGGGATCAAACCCGTGTCCCCTGCATTGGCAGGTGGATTCCTAACCACTGCGCCACCAGGGAAGTACCGGTCCCAGGTGATTTTAACAAGCCTTCCAGAAGATTCTTCTACACATTAAAGTTTGAGATCTCAGCTTTAGGGTTTCTTTGATATACACATCACATTGAAAGATGGAGAAACTTAAGCTTGGAGGGTGTGTTATTTTTTAATTTTTTGATACGGTTTAATTTGGGATTATTCTTCTTGGTCAGGGTTGTTTCTGTTTTTTTTTTTTTTTTTTTTTTTGGGGTACGGCGGCCGTGGCTCCCGGGCCCAGCCGCTCCGCGGCATGTGGGATCTCCCCGGACCGGGACACGAACCCGTGTCCCCTGCATCGGCAGGTGGACTCTCAACCACTGCGCCACCAGGGAAGCCCTTGGTCAGGGTTTTTATATAACTGAAAACTTAAAAGGGGGCGAAAAAGTCAACTGTTTATCTACAGCAGCAGCAGGGTAGCACTGCTTTAAATGCCTGTATCTTGGGCAAGACCCCTTCAGGAATCCTCTTGAAAATACTCTCTGGTAAACAAGGAATTGGATGGGTTTTAAGAGGTATTCCACATTCTCTATTTATTTCTATAATGAGTGAACATTGTTGGAAGAGCCCTATTTCCATTTTCGTCTGTCCGTTAACAAACGGCTCTTAAAAGCCCGTCGTGGTTCTGACACTGAGCCTTCTGCCTCTTTCCTCAACTCAGCATGGAAGGGCTTTTCTCAGCCTTGTTCTCTGTCGCTTCTCCTGCAGTGAATTCTTCTTAGGTCAGGAGAGATATATCTGATATCCAAGGACTATTTGAGGGAGAGATTCTGTGGCCTTTTTTTTTTTTTTTTTTTTTTTGCCTGGAGACCCAGCCTACCTGGCTGTGTTTATCCCTAGTTAGAGAAGTTTAAAGGCACAGGATTAAGAGGAGGCTGGGCCGGGCAAGCCAACCGTTCTCCCTGAGCTGGACCACGTCTGATAACACTTCGCTGAACTGTTTTCTAAAAACCCATTAGAGAAAGAGTACAGAAATCTCATCTCCAGTTGGCCAAGGGAACCCAGGGCACTTGGACTTGAAAAGTTCTCGTTAGGGGCTGATAAGTACACGTTTACCTGGTGATGCAGGTGCTCTTTTATAGAGTGATGAAGACTAGTGGCAGGAACAAGAAGAAGGCACCACACATGTCTCCGAAGACGTGGTCCTGGGAAGTCACCTCCCCTTCTGCAAGCCCCGGAGCTCACAGTGCTGTTATCACCAACACAAGGAGGGCTTTTGCTGGCTACATCCTGGATAACTTAACTGAGTTAGAGATTGCCGTAGAGCTCAGGCCATTAATCCCATTTTAGATGTTAAATGTTGGAGAAGCTGTGCATTTCAAAACATTGAAGTGGCTTAGGACAGACTGAGCAATGTCTGTTGTATCACTTGTTTAGAGCTTCAAATCAAAGCAGTTCCCTCTCTCTCCTCCTCTTATTTACTTAATTAATTAACTCATTTACTTATTTATTTTTTAACATCTTTATTGGAGTATAATTGCTTCACAATGGTGTGTTAGTCTCTGCTGTATAACAACCTGAATCAGCTATACCTATACATATATCCCCATATCCCCTCCCTCTTGCATCTCCCTCCCCCCCACCCTATCCCACCCCTCTAGGAGGACACAAAGCACCGAGCTGATCTCCCTGTGCTATGTGGCTGCTTGCCACTAGCTATCTGATTTACATTTGGTAGTGTATATGTGTCCATGCCACCCTCTCACTTCGTCCCAGCTTACCCTTCCCCCTCTCTGTGTCCTCAAGTCCATTCTCTATGTCTGCATCTTTATGCGTGTCCTTCCCCTATGTTCTTCAGAACATTTTTTTTTTTTTAGATTCCGTATATATGTGTTAGCATTACAGTATGTGTTTTTCTCTTTCTGACTGACTTCATTCTGTATGACAGACTCTAGGTCCATCCACCTCACTACAGATAACTCAGTTTTGTTTCCTTTTATGGCTGAGTAATATTCCATTGTATATATGTGCCACATCTTCTTTATCCATTCATCTGTCAGTGGACACTTAGGTTGCTTCCATGTCTTGGCTATTGTAAATAGAGCTGCAGTGAACATTGTGGTACGTGACTCTTTTTGAATTATGGTTTTCTCAGGGTATATGCCCAGTAGTGGGTTTGCTGGGTCGTATGGTAGTTCTGTTTTCAGTTTTTTAAGGAACCTCCATACTGTTCTCCATAGTGGCTGTATCAATTTACATTCCCAGCAACAGTGCAAGAGGGTTCCCTTTTCTCCACACCCTCTCCAGCATTTACTGTTTGTAGATTTTTTGACGATGGCCATTCTGACTGGTGTGAGGTGATACCTCATTGTAGTTTTCATTTGCATTTCTCTAATGATTAGTGATGTTGAGCCTCCTTTCATATGTTTGTTGGCAATCTGTATATCTTCTTTGGAGAAATGTCTGTTTAGGTCTTCTGCCCATTTTTGGATTGGGTTGTTTGTTTTTTTGATATTGAGCTGCATGAGCTGCTTGTAAATTTTGGAGATTAATCGTTTGTCAGTTGCTTCCTTTGCAAATATGTTCTCCCATTCTGATGGATGTCTTTTTGTCTTGTTTATGGTTTCCTTTGCTGTGCAAAATCTTTGAAGTTTCATTAGGTCCCATTTGTTTATTTTTGTTTTTATTTCCATTTCTCTAGGAGGTGGGTCAAAAAGGATCTTGCTGTGATTTATGTCATGGAGTGTTTTGCCTGTGTTTTCCTCTAAGAGTTTTATAGTGTCTGGCCTTGCATTTAGGTCTTCAATCCATTTTGAGTTTATTTTTGTGTATGGTGTTAGGGAGTGTTCTAATTTCATTCTTTTACATGTAGCTGTCCAGTTTCCCCAGCACCTCTTACTGAAGAGACTGTCTTTTCTCCACTGTATATTCTTGCCTCCTTTGTCAAAGGTAAGGTGACCATTGGTGCATGGGTTTACCTCTGGGCTTTCTATCCTGTTCCATTGATCTGTATTTCTGTTTTTGTGCCAGTACCATACTGTCTTGATTACTGTAGCCTTGTTGTATAGTCTGAAGTCCAGGAACCTGATTCCTGCAGCTCTGTTTTTCTTTCTCAAGATTGCTTTGGCTATTCAGGGTCTTTTGTGTTTCCATACAAATTGTGCAATTTTTTGCTTCTAGTTCTGTGAAAAATGCCATTGGTAGTTTGATAGGGATTTCATTGAATCTGCAGATTGCTTTGGGTAGTAGAGTCATTTTCACAATGTTGATTCTTCTAATCCAAGAACATGGTATGTCTCTCCAACTGTTGGTATCGTCTTTAATTTCTTTCATCAGTGTCTTATAGTTTTCTGCATACAGGTCTTTTGTCTCCTTAGGTAGGTTTATTCCAAGGTATTTTATTCTTTTTGTTGCAGTGGTAAATGGGAGTGTTTCCTTAATTTCTCTTTCAGGTTTTTCATCATTAGTGTATAGGAATGCAAGAGATTTCTGTGCACTAATTTTGTATCCTGCTACTCTACCAAATTCATTGATTAGCTCTAGTAGTTTTCTGGTGGCATCTTTAGGATTCTCTATGTATAGTATCATGTCATCTGCAAACAGTGACAGTTTTACTTCTTTTCTGATTTGGATTCCTTTTATTTCTTTTTCTTCTGTGATTGCTGTGGCTAAAACTTCCAAAACTATGTTGAATAATAGTGGTGAGAGTGGGCAACCTTGTCTTGTTCCTGATTTTAGTGGAAATGGTTTCAGCTTTTCACCGTTGAGAATGATGTTGGCTGTGGGTTTGTCATATATGGCCTTTATTATGGGGGGTAAGCTCCCTCTATGCCTACTTTCTGCAGGGTTTTTATCATAAATGGGTGTTGAATTTTGGTGAAAGCTTTTTCTGCATCTATTGAGATGATGATATGGTTTTTCTACTTCAGTTTGTTAATATGGTGTATCACATTGATTGATTTGCGTATATTAAGGAATCCTTGCATTCCTGGGATAAACCCCACTTGATCATGGTGTATGATCCTTTTAATGTGCTGTTGGATTCTGTTTGCTAGTATTTTGTTGAGGATTTTCACATCTATGTTCATCAGTGATATTGGCCTGTAGTTTTCTTTTTTGGTGGCGTCTTTGTCTGCTTTTGGTATCAGGGTGATTGTGGTGTATGTTCCTGTTACCTTTTACTTAATTGTTTTGGGTTTGTTACTGTAGGTCTTTTCCTTCTCTTGTGTTTCCTGCCTAGAGAAGTTCCTTCAGCATTTGTTGTAAAGCTGGTTTGATGGTGCTGAATTCTCTTAGCTTTTGCTTGTCTGTAAAGGTTTTAATTTCTCCGTCGAATCTGAATGAGATCCTTGCTGGGTAGAGTAATCTTGGTTGTAGCTTTTTCCCTTTCATCACTTTAAATATGTCCTGCCAGTCCCTTCTGGCTTGCAGAGTTTCTGCTGAAAGATCAGCTGTTAACCTTATGGGTATTCGCTTGTATGTTAATTGTTGCTTTTCCCTTGCTGCTTTTAATATTTTCTCTTTGTATTTAATTTTTTATAGTTTGATTAACATGTGTCTTGGCATGTTTCTCCTTGGATTTATCCTGTATGGGACTCTCTGTGCTTCCTGGACTTGATTGACTATTTCCTTACCCACATTAGGGAAGTTTTCAACTATAATCTCTTCAAATATTTTCTCAGTCCCTTCTTTTTTCCTCTTCTTCTTGGGGACCCCTATAATTTGAATGTTGGTGTGTTTTATGTTGTCCCAGAGGTCTCTGAGATTGTCCTCAATTCTTTTCATTCTTTCTTTTTTATTCTGCTCTGTGGTAGTTATTTCCACTATTTTATCTTCCAGGCTACTTACCCGTTCTTCTGCCTCAGTTATTCTGTTATTGATTCCTTCTACGGAATTTTTAATTTCATTGATTGCGTTATTCATCATTATTTGTTTGCTCTTTAGTTCTTCTGGGTCCTTGTTAAACGTTTCTTGTATTTTCTCCATTCTATTTCCAAGATTTTGGATCATCTTTACTATCATTACTCTGAATTCTTTTTCAGGTAGACTGCCTATTTCCTCTTCATTTGTTTGGTCTGGTGGGTTTTTACCTTGCTCCTTCATCTGCTGTGTATTTCTCTCTCTTCTCATTTTGCTTAGCTTACTGTGTTTGGGGTCTCCATTCCGCAGGCTGCAGGTTTGTAGTTCCTCTTGGTTTTCGTGTCTGCTCCCAGTGGGTAAGGTTGGTTCAGTGGGCTGTGTAGGCTTCCTGGTGGAGGGGACTGGTGCCTGTGTTCTGGTGGATGAGGCTGGATCTTGTCTTTCTGGTGGGCAGGACCACGTCCAGTGGTGTGTTTTGGGGTGTCTGTGAACTTATTATGATTTTAGATAGCCTCTCTCCTAATGGGTGGGTTTGTGTTCCTGTCTTGCTAGTTGTTTGGCATAGGGTGTCCAGCACTGTAGCTTGCTGGTCGTTGAGTGGAGCTGGGTCTTAGGGTTGAGATGGAGGTCTGTGGGAGAGCTTTCACCATTTGATATTATGTGGAGCCGGGAGGTCTCTGGCGGATCCGTGTTCTGAACTCAGCTCTCCCACCTCAGAGGCTCAGGTCTGACACCCAGCCAGAGCACCAAGACCCGGCTCAGAAGAAAAGGGAGAAAACGAAAGGAAGGAGAGAAGGAAAGAAAGAGGGAGAATAAAATAACGTTATTAAAATAGAAAAAATTTATTAAAAATAAAAAATAAGTAATAAAAAAAGAGAGAGAAAGAAAGAAGAGAGCAAGCAAACCAAAAACCAAATCCACCAGTGATAAAAGCACTAAAAACTATACTAAGAAAACAAAACAAAACTGACAGTCGCAACCCTAGGACAAACGGCAAAAGCAAAGCTATACAGACAGGGCTTCCCTGGTGGCGCAGTGATTGAGGGTCCGCCTGCCGATGCAGGGGACACGGGTTCGTG
>NW_006787408.1:2417658-2430533 GCF_000442215.2 Lipotes vexillifer
ATACAGACAAAATCACACAAAGATGCATACACATATACACTCACAAAAAGAGAAAAAGGAAAAAAAAATATATATATATATAAAAGGAAGAGAGCAACCAAATCAGTAAACAAATCTACCAATGATAATAAGCTGTAAATACTAAACTAAGACACACATAAAACCAGAAACAAATTAGATGCAGAAAGCAAACCCCAAGTCTACAGTTACTCCCAAAGCTCCCCACCTCAATTTGGGGATGATTCGTTGTCTATTCAGGTATTCCACAGATACAGCATACATCAAGTTGACTGTGGACATTTGATCCGCTGCTCCTGAGGCTACTGGCAGAAGTTTCCCTTTCTCTTCTTTGTTCACACAGCTCCTGGGGTTCGGCTTTGGGTTTGGCCCTGCCTCTACATGTAGGTCGCCTGAGGGTGTTTTTTGGGAAGTCTGAGGTCTTCTGCCAGCGTTCAGTAGGTGTTCTGTAGGAGTTGTTCCACGTGTAGGTGTAGTTTTGATGTATTTGTGGGGCAGAAGGTGAGTGCCACGTCTTCTCCGCCATCTTGAAGGTGGCCCCTAAAATAGAGGCCAGCTCAGCCCTTCCTCAGAAGACCTTTTGGGTCCTGCATCCTGGGCTCCTCGGTTCCCCTTGGCCTGGCTCTTCTTTGTTCTCATGAGTTCACAGAATGGAGCCCGGCAAGCTTTCTACTTCAGTGATTTCAGAAATCGGGTGGATTGTTCTTTGTCTCAGAAAGAATTCATTTTGAAGATGTTGGTGGCCTCAGCTCTGGCTGGTGGCCAGCTTCAGGAAGTGTGGTTCACAAGCCGTCAAGTACTGTGCATACTCCACATTCCTTGGGTAATGCAATTCTGGACCCAAATCGATTCCAGAAGTCTGATCTTCGAAGAGGAGCCAATGCTCTGCTTACTTATTTTTGAGTGAGAATGCTGGATGACTCAAAAGCAAGAACTTGGGGGAAATTTTTTTTCTAAATTAATTCATTTATTTATTTTTGGCTGCATTCGGTCTTTGTTGCTGCGCGCAGGCTTTCCCTAGTTGCGGTGAGTGGGGGCTACTCTTTGTTGTGGTGCACGGGCTTCTCATTGCAGTGGCTTCTCCTGTTGCGGGGCACGGGCACTAGGCGCGTGGGCTTCAGTAGTTGTGGCACGTGGGCTCAGTAGTTGTGGCTCTCGGGCTCTAGAGCGCAGGCTCAATAGCTGTGGCACACAGGCTTAGTTGCTCCACGGCATGTGGGATCTTCCCAGACCGGGGCTCACACCCATGTCCCCTGCATTGGCAGGCGGATTCTTAACCACTGCACCACCAGGGAAGTCCTGGACATTGTTTTAAGAGAGAGTCTATCTTGGCCTAAAAAAAAAAAAGTCCCATCAGAGCATCTCCATTTTGATTTCTGACCTTTGACCTGCATACAGGATGTTTCCTCTCAAGTACCAAACAAATCCTAGAAAACTGAACATGATTTTAAAATATAATTGTCTCTGTTGGTTTCACTCAGACCAGGTGGGTGGCTCATTAAATGTAAAAAGTGCTCTGAAAATTAGGAGGCCAACATATGTATGTTAACTATTATCAACAGTCATGAAATCAGTGTCTCTTAATTTAAGTCCTTTTTCTGCACAGTGGGCCAGAATTCCACAGATAAGCCCAACTGCCCACTACAGCAGGGTTTACTGACTTGCTTTAAGGGCACATGGGGAAAACTAGGAAGAGGAAGATTAAGTTCTGTGTTCTCTTCTTTTTCTGATTAGCTGTAGGCCCTTAGGGCAGCTACACGATGATTCTTTTGAGCCTCAGTTCCCTCATCTGTGAAATGGGTTCAGCATTCCTTGCCTACTCCATTCAAGGCTGTCCTGAGGCGTAAACGGCAGCATTTTCAAAAATCCTAAGGGTATTCGTAAAATGGAAAATTCCCACCATGTGTTCTTTTTGTATTGTATATTCTCCCATCCACTTTTCACTTCCTCACCTTCAACAGGGACCCACGTGGGGCTCACTGCACTACGTCCCACCAGAACCCCTCTGCCTGCACCTCCCACCAAACAGCTGGCTTTCTGAGCAAGGGGCACAGAGGGGTGGGCAGGTTTGCCCAGTGTAGACATCTGCCCAGTTGTCCTTGATCCCTTTTTTTCCCTAACACTTGGCCTTTCTCCAGGGAGAGGCAGGTGACCGGCTCTGCATGGGGATTTTGGTGGCAGTGGAGGAAACCAGTGTCTGACAGGTGAGCTTATCCTTTTGGCAGGAAATTCATTGTGCTTTGAATACAAAAGGGTCTTCTCCAACTGGACAAATTCTGCCCATCCTGCAAGACCCAACTCGATGTGACTGTTGCCCTCTTCCTCCTCCTTCCCAGAGAGAAGGCACTCTCCCTTTTCACACCTCCCCATGGCAAAGACCAGAGCGTAGTAGTTGGCCGCGGGTCATATAACTCTCCAGTGATGCCTGATGTCTGACTTTGGTAGGGGGAATTCAACAGAGTTTCTAAAAGCACTTTGATTGGCTCAGCCCTGCTATCTGAGTTCCCAAGGCTTTTCTTGGAGTCCCCTGATAGAGATTATTGACCTTTATAGTCAGAGTCAGACGGGCAGAAGGATGAGACAAGCCTCTTTCTTTCTCCTTCTGAACTGACCTTGGGGCAGGGTTGTCTGTCCAAGCCTCTCCTTGCTAGAGTTTTACTGACGCCATTCCCTTGCCCTATTTAGTGGTCTCCAGGGCCCTCAGGGTTTCTGCTTAGAAGCTTCCCAGGCAGTCACTAGGCTTAGAGTGTGATAGAAGCCCCCGCCCCCGGATCATGCTGCTGTGGTTTCTTTCCAGCCCTGACAGTTCACACAGCCCAGCCCTCTTTTAGGCCTCCAGATCCTTTAAGCCTCTGTTGACTTAAAGTGGTCCAAGACAGGGTGAGATGGGAGAGCATGCAGCAGATTGGGGGGCAGAGCCCTTTACACACACATTTTGCAATGAACTGTGAGCCCAGATCAGAGTCCAGGCTTTGAGGAGCCAGACCAGTTTAAGCCTGGATGGCTCCCAGGAAGCCCTCTGGTCAGGAAGGAGCATCTGTGAGTTTTATGCCTGCTGCAGGGAATACCTTCTGGTCTCCTTGTCGCTGTGGGAAAGCACTTTCACCTGATTCCATGTAGGTCACCAAGGGTGGAGGGGCCTCACCTCTGCTTTTCTATGAATTCTTGTAAGCCCCACCTGTTCTAGAATGTCTATCTTGATCTCCCTTCATTGGTTTCCCTCTGCCCAATTCCTCATTCCTTTTGCCAACTTAGCGCTTGAGGATGCAGCGTTTTATGTTCTGTGACTTGTAATTCTCCATCATGCCTAGAAGACCCTTGGGGCAAAGACCAGGCCCTTGTGTCTGCTGGCTCCAGCACACACTGGCTCCTGAGTGCCTGTCATGAGAGCGCCCCGAAGCACAGTCCTCAGGGCCAGCACTGGAGGCCAGAGGGTAAAAACCGAGTGGCGCCTGATAGGGAAGTGCCAAGCCCTTGCAGGGGCTCTCAGGGCCTGGCGTTTCCTCCATTGGCCTCCCAGCGCTCTCTCCGCCGTCCTGTTCCTGGGATGGCTCAGGTGAGTTCACGGCCTGGGGTGCACAGTCTCAAATCCACAAAGCCACTTCCCTTCAGTCGTGTTTACCTTTCACAAGAAAAGAGCCAAAGCAGGAAAGCTTAACAGAAACACTACCACCAAGACTCCAGCACTGATCATTTCTTATGAGCCTTTTTTGACTGTCAAGTTTATGAAATTTAAGTCACCAGTCTTCCCTTTAATCCCCAAGCCGTGAGAAGCTGTCTGAGCATTTGTTTGCCATCCCTGCATGCCTGTCCCGGGGCACACCTAGGCTCTGGTGTTCCGCCCATCAAAAGGTGTCTAATTTCTGTAATCATCTTTGAGTTTAATGGCTTTCAACCACATGGGCTGCAGCCAAGAGAAAACATCATTTCTAGTCATTTGGTTTCTTTCCTGCCTTCCCCACCTCCTCTCTCTCTCCTTGCCCCTCCCTCGTGAGCTGGTGGATTATAAAATGTTAGGTGTGACCTTGGGGGTAGGAAGGAACAAAGGTTTCAGTTTCCCCCTCCCTCCTGCTCCCCCAGCAAGGGCTCCTTGATGAGGTTCCAAAGGTAACGGGGTGATTTCAGGACACAGCCTCCGGGGCCCAGAAAGAACGTAACTTGGTATATACTTAATTTTTTTTTCCAGCGATGTCCCAGGGGTTACTGGGGGGCTCACCGGCACAATATGGGTGTGCCTTCTCCCATTTCTCTTTTTGTCAAAGCCTCACTCTTCTCCAGGAAAACAACACAACACAACACAGTGATTTATGCCCACAACGGGCAGCAGCGTCCTCTGTGCGCCATCCAAGGAGTCCCATGAAGGCCCTGGTTCTTAATGATCCTCTTATCCCCTCCCTGCACTTCTAACCTGTGCCCACTGGACAGGAAGGGAGAGAACAGCTGGTGTGCCAGGCTGAGGGGTTGTCTGTGGCAAGCCCACGAATAAGTGCTGAGATGACCCCAAGTCCTCCCACAAGAGCTATGCTGGTGACAGCTTCTCTTTGCTACTGCAGTTCTCAAGACACGTTCAGCTCATGTCATTTGATGCTCAGATCTGACCTTCCCAACCAGGGTACTGAGAATGGATTAGAGGCAGGCTGTGATGTCGCTCTTCCTGTCAGCTCTGGGGATAGCCCTGGGGCAGCCCGGGGTGGTGGGACCCTGGGCTGGTGGTTCCTGGTAGCAGGGATCTGTCTGCATTCCTCAGTGTATCACACACGTGCTATCACTTTCTCTCTGAGCTGTGATCATAATGGTTGGGAAGCCATGAGCAGGGCGGAATCTTTATCTCACTTTTCCAGATGAGGAAACAGAGGTTCAGAGAAGTTATGTAGCCCGTGTCATAGCCGATCCCCTGAGTATGAGGCACTATCCTTGCTATTCTTCTCACCAGCCATGGATTTTAAGATGGCTCTGATATTTGAAGTCATGCTACATATCAGTTTCCTAGGGGCTGTTCTGTCTCTTTAGTGCTTTACCATTTGCAGGCATTATGTTCTGTATATATATATATATATTTTTTTTTTTAAGGCATCACTGGAGTAAAGTGAGACACACATACTCAGGGATAATTTCCAGTGTACGGAGAGAGGGCGGAGAGAAGCTATGTAATCTAAGGTTGTATCACCGTCAACATGATCCCCTCTTTCCTCTGGTTGTTGAGTATATCTAAGGTTTGAGCCTCTTTTCAAAAGGCACTGTGTGCAAATAACATGATCCTGTATGTAGAAAATATTAATGAACACATACACGCAAACACACACACACAAAGGACCTACTAGAACTAATAATCAGTGAGTAGAGGAGGGCCACAGGATGTGAGATCAATATACAAAAATCAGTTGTATTTCTGTATACTAGCAATGAGCAATCCAAAAGTGAAATTAAGAAAATAGTTCCATTCACAGTGACATCAGAAAGAATTAAGTGCTTAGGAATAAATTTAACCAAAGGAGCTGGGGACTTACATACTAAAAAATACAAAACATTGTTGAGAGAAATTAAGGAAGATCTAAATTAATGGAGAAACAGTTCATGTTTATGGAATAAAAGACTCAGCATCATTAAAATGCCATGTCTCCCCAAGTTGGTTTACATATTCAATGCAATTCCTACCAAAATCTCAGCAGGTTTCTTTGCAGACATTAACAAGCTGAACTTAAAATTCATATGGAAGTTCAAAGGACTCAAAATAGCCAAAGGAATCTTGAAAAAGAGCAAAATTGGAGGATACACATTTCCTGATTTCAAAACTTCCTCTAAAGCTACAGTAACCAAAACAGTATGGTGCTAGGATAAAAATACACAGATCAATGCAACAGAATTGAGAGCCCAGAAGTAAACCTTTGCATTTATGGCTAATTGATTTTCCACGATAGTGACAAGACCATTGAATGAGGAAAAGATGGTCTTTCCAGTAAATGATGAACGTTTAGATTCTGTTCCCACACCATACACTAAAATTAACTCAAAGTAGACCTAAAAACAAGAGCTTGTCATACAACTTCCTGTGAAGTTAAAAGGATGAGAATGTCAAAGGCTGGGAGCACCAGCAGAAGAGTTATCAGTAAGATTATCTTTTTGTCAAGAACTTCAGTGATTTCAAAGAAATAACTGCGTGTG
Organism: Lipotes vexillifer; assembly: GCF_000442215.2. Taxonomy (NCBI): domain Eukaryota; kingdom Metazoa; phylum Chordata; class Mammalia; order Artiodactyla; family Lipotidae; genus Lipotes; species Lipotes vexillifer. The sequence continues at coordinate 2,423,839 of NW_006787408.1, forward strand.
AGAGAAAAAAACAGTGAAAACGTGGTGAGAAGTCCTGCTCTGAGGAGGAAGCATCCTTCTGTCACTGTTCAGACTCCACTAGTCATTTGCAGCCTAAGAAATTTGGACTCAATAAGGGACCTTACTATGTTATAAGGAAGCTTACTTTTTAATATAAAATAGCTACTTTTTATTTCAAATTCTTCTTATTTCCTCTGTGTAGCTTCCCCCCACTCCCACCCCAATCTCCTGGTGACATAGGAAAAGAGTTGCCATCATCTTCATTTTAGCTAACGTTTCTCTCATGCTTGCCATGTGCCACGCTCTGCTCCCAGCACTTTACTAAGACACCGGATTCTCACAACAGCCCTAGGAGGTGGATCCTGTTATCACTGCTACTTTACAGATGAGGAAATTGAGGCCAAAGTGGTTTTGTGACTTGCAGCTAGTAAGACGCAGAGCTGGGAGACAGGTTCTGGCAGCATGATTATGGGACTGACCGTTCCACGCCCGGTGCCACCTCTTATCACTTATGTTTGATAATTGAGGAAATTGCAGTGCAGGGACATTAAGTGATTATGCAGGGTTGAGCAGCAGGTTCTGTGTCATTTTGTCTAGTGTTTTGCTTCTGCATCATGTGCTCACCCAGTCCTCCACTAAGAACACACAGCCCTCATAGGTAAGGTGTTAGTAAAGAAGAATTACAAGAGAATGAAAATCTTCATTCATTCCTTCATCCCTAAGGGCAACTCTTATCCCCGTTTAGAATCTCTGCAATTTCAACCATGCACAGAATCCTGGGGTTCAAAGACTTCTCTTAGAAATCCCCTAGTCGTCTCTCTGTCAGGGCTAAAAATTCATCACAGCTCTTCTGCAGCTTCTGCTTGTGTATTTCTGCAATAGGAAACTCACTACCTTGTAACTGTCAGTTATTTGATGCACCTACTAGCTAGAAAATTCTCCTCTTTGAGCACTGGTCGGTATTGGCGTTGCTGTGACTTGCATTCTTTTTTTTTTTTTTTTTTTTTTTTTGGGTTCCGAAATACAGTCAGAGTGCAGGGCACTCTGCTATAAGGCGGATTCTTCTACCAAAAATGATTCACCCAGAAAGGTTATGTTTAGCTAAAGTTAGGATTGCTCCAGAACAACAGGAAGCAGGATGATGGTAAAGTACAGAGGCATCCTACTTAAACATGCCTGCTGTGTCTGGAGTTGTCACATATGGTGTAACATCAGGCAGTAAAACCCCTGCAGTACTTTGGAACTAGTTAAAGGACAAAGTGTCAACCTTCATTTTGAATTGTCTTGCTATGGTTGGTTAGAGGTCAAAATGTCACCTGTAAACGGGTGGAACAACACAGAATGGGACTGTTGTCCATGGACATTTACTACCTATAAAAGAAATACTTCAAGGAATCAATGACTTCTGCCTTCCTTGTGGTAACTTGAGCATAAACTTTAATTGCCACCATCTCCATCTTATATTTTAAGTCATGTCTTGGTCATAATTTTTAAAAACCAGCCTGGGTTGAGTTTTACCCTCAATTGAATTTTTAAAAGGCATGTAGAAAGCCTTTGAGAAATATCACGTGTAATAAAAATGTTACCATGCAGAGATTATGATAATGGAGTTATGAGAAAATAGAGGTTGTAATGTTGTTTTTGTTCGTGGAACACAAAATCGTGTGCTTTCAAATACTGTTGTAGTCCTTAAGGACTTTAACAGAATTTTTGAAACTTCGTACCAAACTTTTGACGTACGTGTTAGTAAAATATCTTATTTACACGCCCTGTAAGTGAAGCATGTAAGAACACCGTAAAGACATATTAAGGCTAGCTTAAGTTCTGCCCACTGGTGCTTGCCACTGTCAGGGTCTGAATTTGTAGATTTCACCTTTGGAAACTGCTGGCACTCTAACGAGGGGGTATGTAACAGAGTCCCAAATTGGTATTATTCCACATTTAGTTTGGATGTGAGTCACATATATGTATAAAATGAGTGTAGACTACTAATCAGTGGCAAACAACTACCTTCCCAGTGTAGGTACTGCTCTGTCCTGAGAAGCCAGGGGAGACCCATCTCCTCACCTAATTGATGGTTACGTGCTGCTCAAGACGGTAATGATGACAAAGTGTTTCTTAGAGCATCCCTGTCTCTGTGCTGAAAGCATCATTGCCTCTCCAGAGTCCCCTCACTGTAGGGCTCCACCCGGGCTGTCTTTCATCCCTTTGGATGAGGGCTTGGGACTTCTCTCCTTGCTGCACTTTGAACCTGACCTGACATATGGTGTGTCCCATTGTGCTTTCCTTCATATCCAGGCTCTGTCAAGTGACAGCTGAGGAATAACATAAGTAAGTGCTGGCGTATTAATGGGCATGGTGGCTTTTTAGTGACAGTGTCTTAACTGAAAGAACTTGCTCTAATTTTAAGAAATCGAGCCATTTCTTGGGCCAGTTGTGGGTGTGGGGGGGCAGGCAGAGCTCTTTTTGTTCCTCTTTAAAGTGCGCCTCATAGATCACAAACTCCTCCTGTTTCCTTCAGCTCCCTCTAACCTTACAATATAAAGTCCAGGCAAGCGGCCTTGAGTTCTGAGCCAGTGGTTCTCAAACTTTAGCATGCATTGGAGTCACCCTCAGGACTTTTTGAAACAGATTTTTGGAGACCACCCAGGGAGGCTCCCTGATTAGTAGGTTTTGGGGGGTTGGCCAGGGGAGTTGATAACGTGCATTTCTAACAAGTTCCCAGATGATGCTGGTTCTGAGACCACCGCCTTGAGAGCCCTGCTCTAAGTTCATCATTTTGTATTTTTTAAGATGTGACTTCTGGTAGATGGCTTACATTCAGAATTTAGTTAATGTTTAGTTTTTATCATGATCTTATTTACACCTCTCTGACTGGACTGTAAAAAGACCCCATCTCTGTAGTTTGGTATTGACTGAACACATCGATCTATCCTGTTTTTTTGTTTGTTTGTTTCTTTGTTTTTTGCGGTACGCGGGCCTCTCACTGCTGTGGCCTCTCCCGTTGCGGAGCACAGGCTCCGGACGCGCAGGCTCAGCGGCCATGGCTCACGGGCCCAGCCGCTCCGCGGCACGTGGGATCTTCCCAGACCGGGGCACGAACCCGTGTCCCCTGCATCGGCAGGCAGACTCTCAACCACTGCGCCACCAGGGAAGCCCGTGACTTGCATTCTTAATCTTGGTTTTGCCCTCTGGAACAATGCTCAGTATGTCTAATTTTTACATGTCAGGGCTTTGTCATTAAAAGCAGGACGCAGGAGTCCGATTGCCTGGGTTTGAATCCTGGCTCTGCCACAAACACGCTCTGTAACCTTAGGCCTTAGCTTCTTCATCTGTAAAATGGGAACAGGCTGTTTAGAGGAGGCACCAGATAATCCACAGCAGCAGGAGCTCAGTAGCTGCTCACTGTTACCATAGTTGGAAACAGTAATTACATTCTCTCTGTCTTACTTCTTCACTGTTAGTATCGCTGGTTCTTCCAATATCTGTCCCCAAAAAACAGAAGCCAGAACTGAGCTCAGTAACCCCTGACCCATCTGACTACGCCTGCTTGTGAGTAGAGCACATAGTACTTTTTAGATGGGGTTAATTTGTCCTCATGAAGCCTTCTGATAAAGCTGTTCGTTTCATGTGTATTACCTGGAGGGACTGTGTGCTGCCTTCCTCAAACCCACTCTTCTTTCCTTTCTCAAAAGGTATTGTGTTAAGATAGGAATTGGCAGCAGTTAGTGAATTTAGGTGTTTCCAGATTTTAGATCCTTTCCTTTTGAATCACTGTTCAATAGAAACTTTACTATGCATTAGGGGTAACTATCTCTTTATCTAAAATTAAATATTGGATTCTAGTCAAGGGTGGAGTTAGATTTTGTCATCATACCATGCTTCCAATGGGTGGTGGCAGAGCTGAAATCACCTTCTCCCGTTCCTTTTTTTTTTTTTTTTTTTTTTTTTTTTTTTTGCGGCACGCGGGCCTCTCACTGTTGCGGCCTCTCCCATTGGGGAGAACAGGCTCCGGACACACAGGCTCAGCGGCTATGGCTCACGGGCCCAGCCGCTCCGCGGCATGTGGGATCTTCCCGGACCGGGGCACGAACCCGCGTCCCCTGCATCGGCAGGCGGACTCTCAACCACTGCGCCACCAGGGAAGCCCCACCTTCTCCCGTTCTTAAAGGTGGCTTTCAAACTTTTCATTTTTAGTGCTGGAATCCATGGTTCTAATAATAATGCGAAATAGTTCTAATACTAATAAAAAAACCCAAGTATATAAAGCACATGGAAGCACTTCTGCTCTGACTGAAAGATGGGACTTGGAGCTGTTTTGATTACTTTTGCTGCAAGAGATCAGCCTCGAAACTTAGAGGCTCAGCCGGTTGGCTCTGGCACAGGGCAGTCAGAGGGTGGTTGGAACAGTGAGGGTGGCAGGGAGCTGAAGTCCCTGGGGGCAACCTGTTGTGAGGATCAGGAGAGCAACAGCTTATGAAAAGATGTGAGTGTGAGTATCTGCGTTAGGAGTATTCACAGTGCTCTGATAGTGGCCGAGACAGAGGAGAGGCAAAAGTCCTCTCAGCAGCCGACTGGCAGATGAAATAGATTCAGACCTCAAGAGTTGCCTCCTAACCTAGTTCCCTTTCTTCTACTCCCTCTTTGCCCTCACTTTTGGGCTTTCAACATTAAAATAGTGAATTCATGGGTTTCTCAGTGTTTTGCGGTTCCAGCTAGAAGGAACCTCAGAGGCCATGTAGTTCAATTCCTATGAGGTTCAGTGGCCTTCTGCAGCTCACACAGACGGGAGACGTGGCTGGAGGGAGGGCCACGGTTTGCAGCTTCTGGAGGGAGCAGCTGAATTTAGCTTTCTCTTCTGACGGGACACAACTGTCCTGAGCCAAGTGGCCTGCAGCAGGTCAGGACGAGAGGAGGAGCCTCTGGAAAGCTGGACCAGGACTGGATGGGGTCCAGGTGCTCATTGTGTGGGGATGAAATGAAATGTTTCCAGAGGAACTGGCTCATTGTTTAGGATGCTAAATATTTATTTGATCAAACCAAACTTTAACTGAAGAAGCCAAAGGGTCTGAATTTTAAGTCCCACAAACCCAGCTTGGAGGGAACAGGGAAGAGGAGGTGAGAGTTGTTTGCAGTCAGAAAATTGTGGGAGAGATGTTAATGCAGGACACGGCAGTGTGCAGGTGTCTGCACATCACCTGGTGAGAGGGGACTTGGCCTCCCACCAAGCAGGACAGACCGAGGTGCTGCTAGGTTTCCAGATGTTACAACAGTTCTACCACCTGCCATGGGTTCAGTCACATGGAATGATCCTTCATTCTATTACTTGAAATGATACCTTTAAATGAAATAAAATAGTATCAATGCCTGTTTTCTTGCACTTTCATTGTTTTCCTTTGGCCTCTAAAGTTCTCTTCTGCAACTTTGTGGGCATAGTGGCCTCAGTCCATAGATCATTCCATCAACCAGGGCGATCCTTGTCACTCAGCTCCTTCAAGTAAGCCTGGCTGTAAGTGATAGGTTAGTTCTTATAAATCAAAAGAACCAGAATCTGATTCAGGAAAAAAAAAAAAGAAAAAAGAAGCCATTTTCAAGACCATTGGGATTCATCTTGCTTCTGCAGGGATTAGTGATTTTGCTAATGGTTCCCAGCCAGTGGGAGAGGCATTTCATCATCTTGGTTATCCCTTGCTATGCCTGTGCGTCTTCTCCAAGCCCAGTGCCTCGTTTGGGCCATCTGCTCACCACTTGTAATGTGATCCTTTAAGACAGTATCTGAATTATTTTTTTTAAATAAACTAAAATTCAAGAGATGTTGGACCTTTTAGAGATTAGCCAGCAAGAGTGTTTCTTATTGCTAACTTGACATTTTGGTATTGCTTTACGCTAAGGTCATGTGTTTGCACTATCACCACGTATACGGTAAAAATGGAAACCAAACAAAATTAAAAACTTTAAAGGACTAAGAAAAAATAGGCATTGAATTAATTGAACATGCATTATTCTGTATTTTAACTTCAGAGCATATTTTTGGCTTTGAATTGTGTGCTGTTAAATGTTGGGAGAAGCGTGGTTTTGCTGCGTATCTTTTCTCTAAAGAACATACTGCGTACTTCAGTTTAGCAATGCACTTTCAGCTCCCCCAACCCTGACCAAGAACTGAGCTTAGCAAAATGAATGACTGAGGAAGCTAGTTCACATACAGTCATTACACATAAGATCAGACAGCCCTTCCCTTCCAGGTACACTGCCTGGACAGTCCAAGAACCCGCGTGACTCTGTCCAAGGTTTCATGATACCTGCTGTGAATGAGATTTTGGGTGGGCAAAGCAGCAGAGGGTAAAGTCTCAGAGCTCTGCTGCTCCTAGGCAGCCCACAGGCACACACAGACAGAGCCAGCATCCAGAGGGAAGTGGGCAAGAGCAGAGAAGGCAAACAGCACCCACCCTGTGCAGCACAAGCTGCACAGTGCCGCCCTTCCCTCCAGTGCTGCCGAGTTGCACTGGGCCAGTGGAAACAGGGCTCCAGGAAAGTTCTATATGCTTCTAAGATGTTCAGCCCTGCTCACATCGAAGGTATCTGCATCCGTTTGTCCCTCTCAGTGACCAAAAGAATACTCTGGGGGCTTCCCTGGTGGCACAGTGGTTGGGAGTCCGCCTGCCGATGCAGGGGACACGGGTTCGGGCCCCGGTCCG
>NW_006787408.1:2430766-2432354 GCF_000442215.2 Lipotes vexillifer
AAAAAAAAAAAAAAAAAAAAAAAAAAAAAAAAAAAAACAATACTCTGTCTAGTCCTCTCAATCTTATGGTCAGATTTTTTTTTTCTTTAATTGTATCCTATTCGTTCTAATTTTTTCTGTATATTTTTTTTAGCATTATTCTCTGGTGCAGAGAACCAGTTCTCTCCGGTACATTGTTCTGCTGAGGCCAGTGTCCTAGAGCGGTGGTTTCAGGCTGTTTACAGTAAGGGAATGACACCTGCAGAGCAGTGCACGCTGTAAAATTATACGAGGGGAAGCCCCTTTTATTCCCGGGAGCCGTGGGACTTGGCTGCCTGGCAGCTGTGGCCCCCAGTGCGCCTCCTTGGCGTGTAAGATCCCTGCAGGAGAGCTTTCAATCCCCTCTTTTAGTTGTTGGGGGAAATCGGGGCTGGCAGAGTTTCCTGGAGATTAGCATCACGCTTGCTTTCCTGAGTGTGATGCTTTCAGCATCTTCCCATTCATGCATAAACGAAATATTTCTCACTGTCCCACTAGGTATAAAGCGCCGCGTCAGATGCTGGTGACATGGAAATGAGTAAGCTAGGCATGGCCCCTACCCTCTTGCAGAGGGCAGGGTTTTAGACTTTCAGGAACAAAATCTACCCCAGTGCGCCGGCTCGTCAGTATGTCCTGGTGACAGGTCATCCTGTGGGTGCTCCCTGGGCCGATGTGTCTTACCCGATCTGGTCGGCCTCCTCAAGCAAAGTTGTCCCCTTATCAGGAAGCCATGAGAGGCCCAGCATGCCAAGAAAGTCCTGCTGTGATTCTAAAACTATCCCGGGGAAGTAGGGACTGCACACAAACTATGGGGACTAAGAGGAAAATTGGGCAGAATCAGGGCTGAGGTTCTCTGTAATGTAATACCATTCAGTTTTCTTTTGGATTGACTAACCCCTCCCCCTGCCCCCACTTTACCACCCCTATTCTTTTAACTAGGGGTTGAAAGATAAAAATTCAGCTTATTAATGAAGGTTTTCCTACATTGAAAACAATAACACACAAACCTTCAAACATGTCTCACTTAACTAAGTGTATTGTTGGAAATCAGACAGAAGAGGAGTAAAGCTGATCATTTTTTCCCTTTAGGATCCAGTTGCCGAGTAGCTTGCAGTTAACTTCTTTTGCCACTAGAGGGTGATCACAGTCGGAAAAATAGAGCTGAGATGGTCAATACTGAACCAGGGAATATTGACGAAATGAAGTTTGATGGATACAGGGCTAGAAAGAGCAGCCTGAAGAGCTAAAAGGCTTTGGGCTTAGCTGGATGAGAGAATTTGTGATATTCCAGGAGAAGAAATTTTGGAATTGCTATATACTTTTTTCTTAATGAGCAAGATCCTGAAGTTAAGCAGAAAAGAATGGACAAAAAGTCAGGGGCAGGGCTTCCCTGGTGGCGCAGTGGTTGAGACTCTGCCTGCCGATGCAGGGGACACAGGTTCGTGCCCCGGTCCGGGAGGATCCCACGTGCCGCGGAGCCGCTGGGCCGGCGAGCCATGGCCGCTGAGCCTGAGCGTCCGGAGCCTGTGCTCCGCAACGGGAGAGGCCGCAACAGTGAGAGGCCCGCGGA
>NW_006787408.1:2432396-2445528 GCF_000442215.2 Lipotes vexillifer
AAAAAAAAAAAAAAAAAAAAAAAAAGTCAGGGGCAGAGCTGTGCTATTCTTTTAAAAATAGATACATAGAAGCATGTGTTTGTTTGTTCCTACTTGGTGTTTTTGTTTTACTTCTAAATTGAGAGCAGCTGAAATAATTTCTGAATTGTTCTGGACTTTTGAGCCCAGACTCCCAGACGGTTTCTGTGGTCTGGGCCTTCAAAAACCCACCTGATGAGAGATGAAGCTCATCTTTGGAAAAAGCTATTTGAGGCTCTGTGAAGCAGCCCAGGCTTGTTTGTTTTCCCCTGCATTTGAAAATGGAAGTCAAGCATGCTCCCAGGACAGAGGATTCTGCCATTGTGACCATCTTAAAAGGGGCAGAAAAGGATTTGCAGTTTTGCCAGACAGAGCAGTAACAGTCTCCGTTCTTTGTGCTGTAATAATCCTTACTGGTGACTTCTAAATTGGAGTAGCAGTTGCCTATCAAATTCATTTAAGAAGCAAATTGTTCAGTAACTCGGGAAGAGCGTAGAATATTCATTTCTGATGACCTTACAGAATCCTAGTTCCTCCCTGACCCCGAGGGTTGTTGACTGTAATGCAGTTTTAGTCCTCAAATTTGCCAATTTTGATGAATATAAGAATGGTTAACTGCCTTTAAGATATAGTGTTATTCCTTTGATACCCCCAAATCATCTAAATATATTTATAAATGAATATCAGTTAATGATGTATTTCTTAATGCTGGCTGATAGGTAACCCCAAGTTAATTAGATTTCCTTGCACTGATTTCTTTAAAACATGGTATTACATGATAATGGAAAGGACAGTCTTGGCAACAAATGCTTAAACCGTGGCCCAAGGGATTTAGATTATCATCAACAGCCCGCAGCAGAAGCAGAGTCTTACTGAATGCTATCTCTTTTCTAGATTAGATAGAAAGAAGAATTGGGGAGATACAAGGAAACATTTTCTGAGGCTGGTTATACTCTGATTTGGGTGAGGGTACAGACTCTGGGAATAGGAAAGTAACTCATTGGTCAAAAACTGGTAGCACATAAACTACTACAGGTGGCAAAATTATTATTTTAACTCCCTTGGGCTCTTCCTTTGGGCTCCTTAGTTAGTAGTATAACTACTGTGGGGGGATTGAAGGGGAGGCCTGTTGTTGCTGATAGCAAGCGTATGCTTTCTGCAGATGTGGCTCTTCGTTTTTAACCAGAGTATGGCGGAGAAAATATTGACTTTCTAACTTACAGAACCATGCTCGTAACTTATTTTACCCTTGCACTTTCTTGGCCCTTCAAAATATTTAAATTCCTCCCCACTTCAGAGCTAGGATCATAGAGTGTCTGATAATAATTCTCCAAGCTTCTTGTATTCAGACGGGTAAAGGAGTGGGGGGGTTGATACAGTTCCTGGTTTATTCAAACCTAAAAGCCTACTATTAAGAGGGGAAGAGAAAAGGGGGAAGCAACTGTTTAAGACCTGCACCTTGAAAGAATGCTGTTTATCTAGTGTCCCCAGAGCAGGGAAGGTGTCTGTGGGTGAACTAAACAACTCCTCCAAGAATCTCAGAAACAGTGTTTTGGGTTTGTCAGTTTCTCACATACTCTGGAAATAGCGAAAGCAGACGTTGTTTCACGCACAGACTTCCTCTGATACCACCAACAGGCCTTCCATCCTACGGTCTGTGCAGTTAAGCTTCACAATCAAAAAAAAAAAAAAAAGGAGCACACCCGTTTCGGTGAATAATTTGTCATTCTTCCCATCTGAATAGCCAGCGGTTATTTGTGTGTGAGGACCACAGTTCAGATAAGATCTGTTGTAACTGTAGTAATCTGGAGAAATTGCCGTTCAGATTTTAGCAGAATCCCTTTTACCTTCTTATTCTAGAATTAGCTACCTCTGACCAGCCTTGGCATTATCTTAATGATCAAGATCTGATGTCACTGGACGTTAGAAACACATACAAAAAAGAAAATTTAAATATTTTCCAATTGGAAAATTATCCTGAAGTATTTGTGTTATATTTGCAAAAGCCATAGATGATCACAGGTGCTTTGAGTCATGTTGCCGATTCCAGGAAAGTGTTTGCGCAAGTTTAGAAAATAGAACAGACCAGTTGATTCATGCTTTAGCTGATGGCATTGTCTCCTGGGGAGCTAAGGCACCCTTGCCTTATGCACAAGGAGCTGGTGGAATGCTGCTGTTTAATTTGTCTTAACTCTCTCTTCTGGGGCTGTACTGCACAGCACCACTGCCCTCACCCCCCAACCCATTTATAAAAAGGTCCAGCAGCGACCCTCCAGAGATTACTATTTCACAGACATTCCAAAGGGCTGGCTGCCACTAGCTCAGCCATTTTAATCTTTGCATTTCCCTTGAGAGAATATAGGAGTAAGAGGCTGTGACCTAGGGGAAGAATGTGCAAGTGGTAAGGGGCTTCACGGGTCTTCAGGGAGATGAGATAGCCCAGTGCAATCTCGGGTGAGGGGGGAGCGTTTGTAAATTTCCTTTCTTGTGTTTTGTTGTTTCCCCTCTTTTTCTGCCAGCACGCCCATCTGAGTGTCGGCTTGGCTTAAGTCACCCCCAAAGGAAGTGTTGAAGTAATAAGAGTCACCTACCTGTATTCAGATCTTGCTTTCCTGCTCTTCCTTTCTTTTCCCAAAACTTTGTGAATGAAGGTAGATAGGGCGAGTGGTAGATAGTGAAGTGGCCAAGGCTGTAGGTTGCATCTTGATAGTCTGGTCTCTGGGAAAGAGGGCAGGGAACCATCTACTCCAACTGAAAATCCTAGGCTTATATTCATTGAACAACTTTATGTTACCCAGTACATTTTGTTGAAATAAATTGTGAGAATAAGTTATTTCTAGTGCTCAGGACACAGTCTGTGACCTGATCTGTCTGTATCTCTCGTAAATTTTCCACTTGGATGATTAGAGCAGGGCAGAAGTTTCTCCCTGTGCTGTTAGGCTACAGGCAACTGTTGTCACTGGCTGACCCTGGGTTGTAAGTACGTGGGAACTTGGTCGAGGGCTTCACAGAGAAGAGCAGAGTTAGTCCCGGTGAGGTCTACTTTTGGGTTAGTGGGGAGCTCTTGCTAATGATTCTTTTGTCAGTGCTTCTGTTTTAACCAAGCTGGCAGAGTTTTATCTTATCCAAACAGATGCATAGCAAACGAAAACTAATTGGGGCAATTAGAATTGGTGGTAAATCTGAAATATATGGAATGTGTTCAAAACGATGACAGGAGTTAGAACTGCTTACAGATTGTCGCCAGGTAGAGGTTCCTCAGAACCTTCCCTGATAAAAAGATGCAGGGTAATTTGAATTAGCACACTGGCCAAATAGATGGCTACTGTTGATGTACTTAAAAATGTGTGTTCTTAAATTAATTATAAAGGTTTGTACATTTGACTTGGCTATCAGTTGGCTAAGCAATGTATTTCTTTATAAAGGTATATTTCCAGTTTGCTCCTGTTCAAGCTATCACAGTCTCATATTTGAACAAATGCCAGACTGATGAAGTGTACTAGATAGTGAGTCCTTGTCCATCAAAATACTTTGGTGCAGTGGTTTCATGAGCAAAGAATGGTATTAAAGTATTGGTTTAGAGCCCTGAGAAGCAGTTTCCGCCGTGCCTGGGAGGCAGAGGTGAAAGGGTATCTCTCAGCCCAAGGCTGTGAGCTGAGTGCTGTTTTAAAGTCATGCTCATCTCATCTACGTATTCAGATACTCAGGTGTAGGCCCAGCCGACACGGTACAAAATGAAACCGCATGTATAATTTGAAGGGTAGACAACGTCTTGCAGTTTGGAGGGAGAGATGGAGAATGAGCAGTTTACGGGATGGACTGTCTAGCATCTAGTAGGTGCTCAAAAAATATCTGCCAGAGATTGATTGCCTTTTATGAAATGAATGACCCAAACTTCCAGTTAGTTTAGCAGAGCCTGGAAGCCCAGAGTTGCAGGATTGCCCATCCTTATGGAGCCGGTTCACTTCGTAATAGTTTCTTAGCTGTCCTCCCACGTGGCAAACCAAGAATCTGACGCAACACAGAGGAACAGTAAAAGTCATGTGAATCTGGAAATATGCCCCTTTTCCAGGCATTTGTTAGAGTTTCCTGGCATTGGATTGTTTGTAAGTCAGTATTGCAAGAGAATGCACATTTTTTACATAGCACTGCGGTTGAAAGTAGGGTTTCCTCACCAGCTCACTGATTATTTCACTAAGTAAGGACTTAGTCAGAAGGCAATTGAAAAATCTTTTGTTTTTGTCGTCCGTGTGAGACTCTGATGGTTTGCCTGTACTTTACATCATTGGTGGGTAGATTCCGCAGTGGAATTCTTAAAAGTAGGGTCATGAATGGGTATAAACCTAAGCTGGTTTGTATCCAGGAGGAAGAGAAGCAGTCCATTTGGGTGAGCCACTCAAGTAATCAACCATCTAATTTCTGAGCATGCCTGCTCTGTTAGGTCCAATAAAGGATTCAGAAAGAGACCTCAGGGGCCGCTCTGAGAACCAAGACCGTGAAACAGTGTTGAACCGGCTTGTCTAGAGTAATGATACTCACCCATCTTAGTAATTTAGACAACCTTACCCAGGTCAAAGCAAAATTATATTAACTATATTGATCGGTAAGTCTAATTAATCAGTCATTATTAATCGATTGACTATTATATGTAAGGTATAATTCCTGCTCTCAAGGACTGAGAAAGTCCAGTTGGAGAAGTGGGGTAAAAACAAAAAACCACTGAGTTAAATAAACTTCCCTGTCCTAACAATGTAAGCCAGTGGTATAAGGTTATAATGTACAGGGTGTGATTAATCATCACATGGCTGGTTTAGGTACTGCCATGAATTTACAGGAGGAAGAGTTTTCTTGATACTCTCTGCATTGGAAAAGGCACCACCAAGGAGGGAGAGAATAGGAAGAGTTTGATAGGTGGAGAGGAGGGACCTGGGGCAGAGTTGCCAGGATGGTTCGGAAGTGACCAAGAGCAAGGAGTGGTTGCCATAGGAAGAGAAATCAACTCAAGCAGGAAGTCGTGAGATAGGCTGAAATTTACATTACCACCAGACTGGGGGCGGTTCTAACCTCAACTGCTCAAAGTGGGATCACTCAAAGTGTGATCCCTAGACTAGCAGCATTGCATCACCTGGGAGCTTGTTGGGACGAAGCTCATTTCTCATTCTGGGAAACGCGGAATCTCACGTCCCAACCTAGACCTTACAGACTCCGTATTTTGAGGCCCAGGAATCTGTGTTTTTAAAAAGTGTCCAGTTGACTCTTATGCGTGCTAAAGTTTGAAAAGCACTACTACTGATAATTTGGGTTTCGTTTCAAGTGACTGAAGGCTCTTGAGTGGAGAAGTAACATGTTTTTCAGCGAGCCAACAAATTAGAGCATTTGCGATACTGTCTTTTACACGGAAGCCTCTTTAGAACTCTCACTTACAATTCTCCCTTACCTACAGCTCACCACCTGCAGGGTGAAATCTCTGCAAATTGCCAGTCGTGCAACTGGTAAAGTTAAGGTCATATAACTGTTCTTTGGAGTGATTTCTGAAGGCTAAGGGTAGGTCTTGTCTGGGTAACAGTGTGATATGCATCTGTGGTATGTTTCTATAAGTAGAGATTTTTTTTTAAGTGTGTGCTTTGCAAGAACTGTATGAATCAGCAACAATGACAAATGCATATGGTGCTTTACAGTTTAAAACATAATATTCGTTCATATATTTTCTGACCATTTAAAAAATTAGTTTCCACTACTTTGAAATCAGTTCATTTATCTGGCATTTATCAGGAAATTCAGATTTCCATGTTACAAAGGTAATATGAGCTCTTGTCAACCAGTAAACCTTTTTGATGGAAAATATTTTCCAGACTGTATCATTGTGTTGTCACTGATACCAATAGCATTACTGTTGTAATAATAAAATCAGCACATATTTTGAAGTCTTGGTGGAAGGAGTTTTGAATGTTATTTTAGTTTTACTTGGTGACTCTGGTATAATAACACCTTCAGGGCTATAAGAAGTTAGGACTGCTGTAAACAGCCCCAGACTGGCAATTTTTTTGGTCAATTCTAGTATACTCCTTTATCTTTATTTCCCACCTTACTGCTCCAATAAGCTAGGAAGAATGGAGTTTTCTTAAGGTTAAAAATCCTAACCTAACTTTGCCTGCAGTATCACAAAGTAGCCCTTGGCCCGTGGACTTGAGAGTGGTGTTAGCTTCTGTCGTCATGGATAATATGGGTCGTGGCACCAGCGTTTTCTCTCCCCCACTCAGGGGACATTTTCCCCCTTACAGTTTCACATTGGTGGTCCGGATGGTGGAATTTGCCAAAGAGCAGACCACTGTATAAAAGACATGACGTTGTATTCACCTTGGTTCTGTGTTGACTCTAAAGAGGGTCAAGAGTCCCAGAGCGAGGAACAGATCCCTGTCCTGCTGCTTCAGAAAGCACCAGAATTTGTGTCCTAGAGATTCAAGACCACCTCTACAAATACAGCCTGAGCAGAGGTTTAATGTGCAGACGTGAACACAGGGTCTCTAACCTTAGCCCCAAGCACCATTATTTTTGATACATAAAATGTGAACTCTAATGTCAGCTTTATTGAATGATGCTGAGGGTGACGGAAAGAGCCCTGGCTTTGGGGCAGACAGATCCGGGTTCGAATTCTAGCTGTACTACTTACCAGTAGCCTCAGGCAAGTCAGCTTATTCCTCTGAGCCACTGTTTCTTCATGGAAGATGGAGATAGTAACACCTGCTTTCAAGATTGTTGCATCAGTGGAAAAGTAGCTCATACATCACAGGTAGTAGGTGCTCAATAAATTATAGCCATTGTCAGTTTCCACTTGTTAATTGTGTCCTCACATTAATCTTAGATTATAATTTTCCAAGAAAAACAGAAAGGCCGCATTAGAGATGGTTTGCTTCAAACAGCTAGACCTCCTCACCATTCCCAAAGCCTACCAAATGCATCCCACCTCTGTGACTTCATGGTTCTCCTACACCTGGAAGACCCAAACTCTCCTCGTTTTGATTCCCTTCCACCTCTAAGTCCCAGCTCTTGCATGGAGCTTTCCTTCACTATTTCTTCATCATAAATCCACAGATAATAAAATATCCTCCTGTGGTGTTAACTCTTATTTCATTGGAGCTTCTCATTCCTCCAACTAGACTGTAGCCTTTTTGAAAGCCCTCTGTAAATACAAACTAATGGACTGATTTGAGATGTGTTCATCACTGAGCCATATGAAGCCACTGAATGGAGGCTTGTGAATGAAAACTTGAAACTAATATTTTCCCGAGCAGTTTTTTGGGGGCCAGGCACCTACGATAAGGATAATCTATTATAATTTTCCAAAGAAGTTGCTACTATCGAATCTTGATTTTACAGACGGGGAAACCAACACCCCTGATTGTCCAGTTCACACAGCCAGAGAGTAGCTGAGCTAGGACTTGAACACGAGCAGTCTGGGTCCAGAGGCTGAGTTTGGACCACTCAGGTGGATGGAGGTGGCTATCCTCCATGCAGGTGGATGGAGAAGGCTATCAGAACATTCAAAAACATCCACTGGCAGAGTTCTACAAACGGGGACCGACTACAGTCAAGTTATGGACATTTCATTTGAGGTTCTGCAAGTCTTTTTCCTCATTCGTGTCATTAGCGAGTCCATTGAGATCATGGATTTCTACATTTAGAGAAACCAGCCTCCTCTTGGATTTTGTATCGGAGCCGAGACTTGGTCCTGAAACTCTCACTTGCTTTGTCTATTTCACCACCTTTTCAGGTCATTAAGAACAAAAGGTTTGTGCACAGATTAAACACAGGCTGTTTTTGTTCTGCTTCTACAAACACCTACACCTGCTGAATGTGGACTGCATAGTGCTGATTGGAGTCTGTGCTCATGGATTTTTTAAAAAAACAACACATGCCGGAATCCAGCTGCGGTTAAACAGCTCCTTGGAGAGGCCACCGTGCTGTTACACCAAATACTTACAAGTTTATCTCACCACACTGCCTGGGGTTCAGAGTAAGCCTGGGTGGAAGTATGGAGATCAGAGAATTTAATGATGAAAAACCTCTATTCACGCTCTGTCTGTCATCAAATGAAAGTTATTAGTGAAGTGCTATGGAAATCCTCTTCAGCTTCGCCTGCAGCCACCAGCCACGCCACTTAAGATTTAAAACAATGTGATCAAGTGTTCAGAATCCACAGGATTGAGCTGTGTGCGTACATTCGTGTATTATTTCCAAGTTGCCAGTTTCCCCCAGATTAGCACATTTTCATTTTGGCTTTATGAAAGGAGTCAGAACATGAAAGGGAATTTAGCACAGTGGAGATGTCAGCAGAGCTTTCTTGCCATCATGGTGTGGTTTATTTGGTTTGGGGCAGCCACGCATATGAATCCACCAAGGTGTCTGTAGGATTGCAAGTCAGGCCAAGTGGGACTGATAAAATGGAAAAGACAAAGGATACAATAATGCGGTGAAACCACAGCTCTCTAACTGCGGGTGGGAATTTCAGGCCCTTGATTTGTTTTCATATGGCCCCGCAGTTGCAAAACCACGGTACAGCATGGTATCAGCTACACATAAGAGCTTTATTGTGGCATTAGTGGAGTGGCTTGGATGAGCCCAGCATGGTATGAAGCATTGCAGGGATGCAGCCAGATGCAGGAGGCATGGCCCTGGTCACTCCAGGAGATACCTCCTGTTGTGGAAAGCCATGGTTTTCCTGAGAGCACACCTTGTCTGTCAAGAGTCCTGGGCTGAAGGAAAGCTAGAAACCACTGGTCCAAGAATTTACACTTTGTTGGACTTACCAACACGTGAAATTCTCACAAAAGGATGCAGAACCAAATGCAATGAAATCACCAAATCTTGATGTCAGAAGCCAGGACAGTTGTCCAGCCCAGTGGTTCCCAAACTTCACTGAGCATTTGGAGCTACCTGGGGAATTTAAAACGAAGTGAACATTCCCAAGGCCCAGCCAGAGTTAGAAGCTCCGATCAAAGGGCCTGGAAATCTGCATGCTTTAAAATGCTCCCAAGGGATTCTGTGGCTCAGCCAGCTCATCTGGCCCATCCCCTCAATGAACAAAGAGGGTTTCTGTTAACAACCCTGCAAAGTGATCATCCATACAAGGCTGGCATCCTCAGGTTGGAAGGAATTCACTGCAGAACAAGGCAGCAGGATCCCGATAGAAGGCTGGAGTTCTTTAAAGTCTTTCCTAGACTTTGATAAAAGGGGCCTCAGTTTATCTTCTACCCATGGGTCTCAGTTAATCTGCAATAACACAGATTGTCTTCACCAGCATGGCCGTCCTGCAGTTGATGACCAGCATGGCCGTCCTGCAGTCGATTTTACCAACATGGCAAATACTTCACACGTTTGAGGAGAGTTCCTCTTCACTTTGTTCCTTTGTTTGATAGCTAATTCATTTGTTCATTCATTCATTCCGCTCGGACTCTCAGCATCCTCTGAGAGTGGGTTTCTTGAGGCTGACAATTGCCACTTCCTTCAGCCACTTCTTATAGGTCTCGGCTTCTCCACTCCCTCCTGTTTGCCATCCTCTGTAAGAACTCTTAAGTTTGTCAGCATCAAATATGGTGCCCAGAATCGGATACCACACTGACCATGTGGTATGACCAGCAGAGTCCAACTGCTACAGGAGCAGTTGCTACCTGTGTCCTGCTTCTACTAAAGAGTGTTGTAAGAATAACCAAGAGCTCAAACTGGTGCAGACAGAAAGCTCCGGAGCAGATCCGGAAGGGATAAGGTCAGTGTTGGCTGAATCGGGCGTGAGCCAGGTCCTAGTGAATGGGTGAACTCTGGAATGGAAGGGAGTGCCGTCCTTCCAGCGTGCCAAGTGGAGAAATAATATTTCGTTGGAAACCCGGATATTTGCTGCATAGACCACAGTGTGCATCTGTTATCCGGTCTGCAGGCTAAACAGAGGTGCTCACCACATCACTGCCCGCTACGTGTAGGATCAGCTCTGACTGCTCCACCAAGCCAGGGGGTGTGAGGGGCAGCTTTCCTTTCTTCTCTGTACGGTGGGCTCAACCTAAATGTTTCCACCTAAGCAGGTTATATTTCCTTCCCACAACTGAAGAGAAATAGTGATGTACCTTCTCTCTTTAGAGTCAGCTACCTGGTATTTGCTTATATGTAAAACTGTCACAAGAACTTTGTATGTTCTTTGGGAAGAAAAGGAAAGGTAAGAAAAGAGGAACTATTGTGACGTTGACAGCTGGATGTAAAGTTAACTGAACGGTTGTTTCATATGTGTAAAATTGAAAAACATTTCCTTGATTACTTTTCACTGAACAGACTGGTCATTTTAACATTGATGTGGGTACATTCTGATCCCTGAATTGGTTAGCAGAATTTCATTCTAAATCGAATTAAGCAAGCAAGCAAGCCAGCAAAGAAACAAAAAACAATGAGAGAGAAAACAGCAACAACAGTTGCAGCCATAACACAATTCGTGGCTGGCCTGACCCAGGACTGTAGGCTTTACAACAGTAGGTGCATGAGCCTCCTGGAAATCAGACCTCAAGTGTGACCTCTGTAGGGGCTTCTTTTTGTGTTGGGCACGGGAAATAAGGTGGCATCTGAAGTTTCTGGAATCAGAGTAGCAGCTACATGGGCTGCTTCCATTCTGCCTGGGGTCCATCTCTAGCATCTGAGCTGGAGACCAGAGATACTCACTTAGTTCTTCTTTACCAGCTAGACATGCACCAAGCCTAGATAAGAAGGGGATACACAGGAAAGGGGAGTCTTGAGGCCCACCTGTTGGGCCTTACATCCTGCTGGAGACACAGGAAGTATTGGCAGGACAGTCAGAGTTCGATGCAGTCACACACTGGATTGAGAGGGAAAGCCTGAGCTCGTGAAAAGAGTGTTGGTAAAGGACAAGACTATGACGTGGGCCTTGGCTGATGGGGAAATGGCCTTAGAACAAGAATACTTTCATGCCTTTGCTTAAAAACACTTACAGGGAACCTTCATTCAGTTCTTAACTTTGGCTTCAGACAGCTGACTGCTGGTGACAGTGATGACAGTGTTTTCTTTCTGTTTAAATTAACTCTTGGTATCATCAAAGACAGATTTGGCCGGTGTCACCATCTTGCCCAGAATGGGCAGACCAGAGTCTCAGTGGGCAACAGGCACACTGCAGAGCGTGAAACCTCTACAAGATGGCCAGGCTGCTAAGTTGGGCAGACAAGTGAGGGGCAAGGTTCCTGATGCCTTGCTGCTTTCCTGGAGTCCAGGTCAACTGCCAGGGACAGAGGACAGTAGCCAGAAGCCACACCCCAGGAGCGGCACTTGATGGAGAAAGCAGCCAGTGGGTGAAAAACCAGGAAGAAACCTGGTACTGTCAGGTGATACTGACGCTCTGGTAATGCAGTGGAATAAAAGAAGGAGCCTCAGCAAAACCACACCGTTGCACATTTCACTGCCACGTGCCCCATCTAAACCCCCTTGATTCTATCATTTTCAAAGAGAAAACTAACAACAAGCCGTTATTCCTACTTACCTTTAGATGTTGCTCTTATTCATGGCATGAGGTCACTCTGGTGTCAGCATCATTGAGATGTAGCCTATTTGGGGGCTATTCTGTATGTCCTATCATATCACGTGATAGTACCTTCTTTTTCCTAAGATGTTGATGACCCTATGAAAGGCAAGTGTTCTCTGACGTAGTGAACCAAAGCCTTTCCCCCTTTCCCCTGGATTTCACACACAGATCAGTGTGCGTGGGGCAGGTTGGCAGTAACTTGGAGTTTTTCCCTGGGCTAAGTGCAGCTCTAATCAGAGGCAGGAAATGTGTATTTTGAGCTTTATCGAGTGAGTCAATTTAGTACAGCTTTAGGTCACTTTAGACTGGAGGTGTCCCGTGTACTTCCAATAAGCAGAGTTAAAAGCAGTTGGAAACAAATATTAGATGGACATGAATGAAGTTTATACCTTCTCAACCAGCAGGCTTTTGTGTGGAATTTTTACTATTTGGCCAATTCTGATTAGGTTAATACGTCCCCCACAAAAAAAACTTCTCCCCTTTTACCCAAAGGAGGGTAGACTCTACCATCTGTGACTTACGGAAGATTATTATAAGAAACAGCGATGTGAAAACCCATTCTGTATCCTCCGTTCCACTCTTGGCGTTGGTGGAATTGGCCATGGCTGTAGGAATTTGGTTGAGATAAATCTGAATTTGGCAAAGACCACAACCGAGTAAGGCCTTGCACGATGGGAGGTGAAAGGGGGAGAAAGCTGAGAAGGGCTGAGAATGTGTGAACACGAATCTTTTTAAATGACATTTTTTGGGTGATAATTATTAGTGTTATTGCATAAGAAAATTTACATCACTGATCATAATTATTATTCAGATGAGACCCTCATTCTCTGTTAATTGACAGGTAAGTCTTCAGTGAGAAGAAAGGTCCTTTCTTTTTATTATCTACAGCTCTCTTTCACCAAACTTAGTGGAAGGTCTGTGACACCAGTTGAACAAGGCTCTGCCTGTAGTCCACAGATGGTACGTCTGCCTGACAGCTGGAGAGTCTCACTCATGACTGACTGTTTTTAGTTGATTGTGATGTTGGCTGTTCCGTCTTGGTGGGGAAATAAAATTGAGGTGGTTACGTTTCCCGAAGTGGTTGGATCTTCCCTTTCGTTCGATCCAGGAAGTGTAATAGAGGAGAGGGAGGGTTGCTTGTTGGTCTTTCTCAAAGATAATAAAACATTTAACACAGTGGAAGTAGGGAAGAGCTGGAATAACTTCAAGCAACCTTCCTTCAATCCATCATAAACTCTGCTTTTACAATAGTTTTTTTTTTTTTAATCAGCTTTAGTTATGCCATTTTACAGCTCAGAAGATCTCTAGAGTTCTTTACTTCCCACCTGTGTTTTCAGAACCATCTGGCCTCACCCCACCATCGAATCTGTCTGCTTCATTCCTATATCCAAGTTTTGTCAGCGGTTTACTCTTACCCTCCTCATATCCCCGCATGCAGTGGCCACTTTTGCTTTTACCTCTGCCCTTCAGGGCTGTGCTTCTAACTTGCCAGGCTCTCTTCTCCTTCTACCTTCTGTTGTTCAAGACCTCAGTTGTGGTCTTTCC
>NW_006787408.1:2445538-2446067 GCF_000442215.2 Lipotes vexillifer
TTGTCTCAACCAAATTCCTATAGCAATGGCTAGTTCCATCAATACCAGTTGTATTATGGAAAATAAAATACAGAAAGAATTTTCTTATGAGTGTTTCTTATAATGATTTTCTGTAAGTGCTAAGGCCTGGATGACAGACAGTTCTTCTCTAGGGGCCTAAGAAGATAAGGTCCCAGATACATAGGTTTCACAGTCTGGTTTGATACAGAAGGGTTTAGCCCATAATGGTAGAGCATTTCGTGTTGCTTTCTGTG
The DNA here is from genome assembly GCF_000442215.2 of Lipotes vexillifer. Classification (NCBI taxonomy): domain Eukaryota; kingdom Metazoa; phylum Chordata; class Mammalia; order Artiodactyla; family Lipotidae; genus Lipotes; species Lipotes vexillifer. Next base: position 2,445,793 of record NW_006787408.1, read on the forward strand.
GTTTCCTGTGTTCAATTCCTAGCTCCCAAAAATCAAAGCCATGGCTTATATCATCTTCCATATCTCCCAGTCACCTACCTCAGGGCAGAGCACCCAGGAGAGACCTGTCGAGTTGATAGGTTAAATGATGGAGACATGGAGAGAAAAGGAGATGCTACAGAGTGTGAGGTCAGGCCCCATGATTCCCTTAGATGGTACCTTAGAGAAATTGTTCATCCTGTCATTGGCACATCAAAGGCGGACTGTTCCAAGTCCAGTCTTTTGTTGGGCATTCC
>NW_006787408.1:2446077-2448249 GCF_000442215.2 Lipotes vexillifer
AATTGATTCAAAAATGATAGAATCTTTGTACATATAAACAGCTAACAAACGATGGAGAATGTGTGTCTAAACAAACCCAATTGGCAGGACACGCTGTGCTGCTGAGAGGAAGCCTCTGGCTATCCATCACACCTTGAAAGATGAACAGGGAGGGCCTAGTTTTCCCTTCAAAGTCAGGAAAGGTTAGCACTCTGGGAAAATGGAGCCCAATGGGAATTTCAAACACATGGCGTCGCCCTTCCCGGCTTGTAGGTCCTTATTAACTGTTCTTACCCTAAATCGCCATGACATATAATCTCTTTCCTGATTTTCTTACTTTACTTGCTATCACAAGACCGTAACTTTTCAGACATTCAGGTGTGATTAAGGGAGGAGGAGGTAGAATAAGGCTTTTAAAATCTTTGATTACCTCAGAAAACATATTTGCTTACTTTACAAGGAAGTTGGGGTTTTGTTTCGTTTTGTTTTCTACTGATGCCAAGAGGGGATTAATGAGTAGCTGCTGGGTTTGCCAGCTTTCTTTTGATTTCAGTTTATGTAATTAAGCAGTTCCCAGAATGACTTGAGGTTCTCACTCTGCATCAAAACATGCTTCTCAAATGTGTTAGGTGTGGAGGTCAGAAACAATCCAGACTCACTGAATGGAGGGAGGAGAAGTGAAAAACGTCCTTCTTGCTTTAAAAACAGCCCCTCCGGGCTTCCCTGGTGGCGCAGTGGTTGAGAGTCCGCCTGCCGATGCAGGAGACGCGGGTTCGTGCCCCGGTCCGGGAGGATCCCACATGCCGCGGAGCGGCTGGGCCCGTGAGCCATGGCCGCTGGGCCTGCGCGTCCGGAGCCTGTGCTCCGCAAATGGGAGAGGCCACAACAGTGAGAGGCCCGCATAACGCAAGGAAAAGAAAAAAAAAAAACAAAAAAAAAACAAAAAAAAAACAGCCCCTCCTACGTCAGAAGGGTTGACCGTGCTTTGGGACCATATGCGCATTGAGCTGTATTGAGTAGAAAACCAAGTAAACAGTGAAGTTCAGATGGGCTGAAGTTAGAATAACTCGAAACGCGGTTAACAATAGAAATAACATGGGGAAACCAACTCTGGTTTACTGTTCAATTTCCAGCAACCAGGGCCTCATCTGCGGTGGGTACTTAAGACCTCATGCATTCAGCAAAGACACACTAGGAACCCACTCTGTGCCAGGCTCCGTTCTAGTTGCTGGGGGTACAATGAGGAACTAAACCATTGAGAATCCCTCCCTCAGGATGCTAACATGGAGTGAATGTTGGATGAGCAGATTTTTATTGAGCGCCTCTGAGCTGGTAGTGGTGATGGCGATTGCTGGGAAGTGTAAGGTATGTTCCTCAAGGAACTGACCATCTCACGGGGAGGTGAAGACATCTGTCCACGGAACCAAAGAACTGTTCAAAGCTATACCAAGTATTGGGTGCTGATACAGACAGACCCCCTGAGGGTGAAATGGTCAGAGTGGGCACTCATGGGCACATTCTGCAGGCAGGAGGCCTAGTGCAGTACGCTGACTTGTCTTGAAGCCTTTAACTCCCTAAGCGGTAAGAAATTGCAGATACGAATATCAGAGCACCCTTTGGTTTCGTTTCTCTCCTATAGCCCCCTAAACTTTTTTAGTTCTCCCCACATGATGCTTGTTTTTAAAGGGAATTATAGCCGCTTTTCTTTGGGGTTAGACTAATTCCCTTAAAAACCAACAGGGCACAATTACCAATAGTTCCCACCCTCATGAAGTATACAGACTACTGGCAGAGAAAGGCATAAATCAGTGACACAAATCAAAGACCCACTGGAGAGTGTCGCATGCAACAGGGGGATTTGACCTGGTCAGAAAAGTTAGGGACAGCTTCCTAGAAGAAAAGATGGGTGCGCTGAAATCTGAAGGACAAGGAGAGATTGATTAGGTGAAAGGAGAGGGGAAAACATGCCCAGCAGAGGGAGCAGCATGAGCAAAGGCCCTGTGGCAGGAGGGAGTTTGCTGTCGGGGTGGAGGGAACAGGGAACAGCTGAAAGTGCTTCTTACTCGGAAGAATTAGATAGGGCCAGATCACACAGGCCACGAGGCATATTAGGGAGTTTTCTATTTATTCCAAGAGTATCAGGAAACCTTTGAAAGAGTCAGTAGAATGAGGGAAGGAAGCGGGGGGGGGGGG
>NW_006787408.1:2448259-2449433 GCF_000442215.2 Lipotes vexillifer
GGGGGGGGGGGGAATGCATTGTAATCAGATTTTCATTTTAGCAGGGTAACTCTGTCCATAGTGTGATGAGCGTTTGGTGGGGCAGGGCGGGGGGAGCTGGAATCAACGTAGGGAGCGTCAGTAAGAGGCACCTGTAAGAATCTAGACGAGAGATGATAACTGCTTGGGCGAGAATGGTGGCCATGATGGTGGTGACAACAGAAAGGCAAATGTAACAGGTACAGAGGTAGTAGGTGCAGAGGTACAAAAGGTAAAAGCAGTAGGGCTTGGTGCTGGATATGAGGGATAAAGGAGAGGAGAGAGGTATTGAGAATGACTTTCAGGTTTCTGATTTATACACTTGGCTGGTTGGTTAAGCCCTGCCCTGAGACAGGCACCCTGGGCGAGGACCAGTTTGCTGGGGGAGGATTATGAAGCAGTTTTGAACATGTTGGGTTTGAGTGCCTTTGAGGCATCGGAGGGAGATGTCAGAAACACAGCTGGCCAGATGGGTCCACACAGATTGGATGAGAGGTCTAGGATGGAGGGAGACGTTTGCGCGTCATAGGTGTCAAGGTGCAGTAGCCACCGTGGGTGCGGATGAGATCACTCAGCGAGTACGGAAAGAGGGGGGCCTAGAACACTGCCTTGTGGGATTCCAACACCTAACTTTAACTTAGGCTGTGCAGAGGAGAGGCCTACAAGAGAAGGCAGAACAAAACCTGCCACGGTCACAGGGAAGAACCAGCTGAAAGCTAAGGGGAGCAAACGTTTGTCGGGAGAGGAGGTGATCAGGGGAAGATACTGCTGAAAGGACAGGGAAAACGAAGACTCGATAATGACCGTATTAACCGTCATACCTCTAGCTAGAATACTGTAGTAACAGACAGTCTTTATGGAGGAACAGTTATGAGCCAGGCACTTTAATATGTAATTTAATCCTCATAAGAACTTTGTAAGGTGGGTCCTATTATCATCATCATTTTCACAGATGAGAAAACTGAGCACAGAGGGCTGAAGTCATTTGCCTGAGGTCACACAGCCAGTAAGTGATGAAATCAGCGTGGGAGCTCTTCTTTCTCCCTCCACGGCCCCTATCCTCAGATGCAGTGTGTCCGGTGTTGAAGTATAAGCAACAGCCAGGGGGAGGGCTTCCCTGGTGGCGCAGTGGTTGAGAGTCCACCTGCCGATGCCG
>NW_006787408.1:2449606-2487269 GCF_000442215.2 Lipotes vexillifer
AAAAAAAAAAAAAAAAAAAAAGCAGCCAGGGAGGCAGGATGCGGAGGGGAGATTTTTTTCCTCTTTAGAAATTTGGCTTCTTTCAGACACAGGCAAGGAAATACTCCATTGTTGCTAAAGCCCAAGTCCAAGTTGGTGACCGTGGACTGGCATTGCAGCAGCTGTTTCTGACGGTTCAGCTAGATTAGGGCAGTGTTGAATGCATGACGCAGCTGTTCTTGCCATGGGAAAGCCTTGCCCCAAGTGCTCTAGGGCAGTGGTTCTCAAAGTGGGGGTCCCTGGCCAGCAGCATAACATCACCTGGGAACTAAGAGATGCAGAGTCTCAGGCTCCAACCCAGATCTTCTGAATCAGAAACTCTGTGGGGCGGAAGGAGAGGGGGAGGAATCCGTGTTCTAACAAGCCTCTGTCAGATTCTGCTGCACAAATTTGAGAACCTGTGTTCTTGGGAGATCCTTGAAAAGAAAAAAGAGGAAAGCTCCAATAACTTATAATCCATATATTTCACCTTGGCAGAAACCAGATGGAAGAGTAGTTCTCCACCCTGGCTGCCCACTGGAATCACAGGAGGACCTGTGAAAACTACTGATGCCTGAGTCCCATCCTCAGAAATTCTGGTTTCATTGGATTGGGGTTGGCCTGATCATTTGATTTTTGAAATAAGGATTTGAATGGGGACTAGTTGATTAAATGAATGGTTGGCTTCTGAATACTTCTGAGTACAAAATCGTACTTGGGGGAGAAAACAAGGCAGGCTTTGAAGGGGAGGGTCAAGACAAATGGAAGAGAAGCTAGACCTTAGGGCCTTGGTGAACACCAGTAAAGCTTGAATAATTCTGGAGGTTGTGGTGGGGGGAGAAGGTAGTCTGAATTCATAACAATTCTTAAGGGTGGACTTATTTTCAAAGAGATGCCAATTATAAAGTAGATATGCCGTCAAGGCTGCTCCCTGAATAAAGTGTCACTGTGATTTTTACTCAGTCTTCATGGAAATGATTCTGCTAATTCTGGTTGAAAACAATATGCTGACATCCTCCTGGCAGCTCCGCTGAGACTGTATCTGTATGTTAAGAATGTACTCTGACCCTCTGGCCTCTCACCTCGCTGTTTCCCCTTTGCTCCATGAACGTTCCTCCCCTGCTGACGTAGTCAGTTTACCGGTCCCCAAGCCTTCTCTGTTCCCATGTCCTGGTATTTGTTGACACCTCCTCCTCCTCTAAGTGAGGGCCTAGCTCCTTCTAGAATCCTCCATGGACCCCACCACTTCAGAGAGCTCCCCTTTCAGCACCCAATGTCTTTAAGGCACTCTGCTCCTATTTTGTTTTCATCATTCTACCTATTTCCCATCTCTGCCCCTGGATCATAACCCCACCCCCGCCACGGCCGCCTCAGGACAGTGATGGTTTGTAACTCTTTGCCTCCTGTCTAGCACAGCACCCCACACTCTATGGGCTCCACAAACTGTAGGCAAGAAACTCCAAAAGTGAATTTCGTTCCGTCTTCTTCCCACCTCAAAATGGGGGGCAGATGAGAAGGCACCACCCCTAATGAGGTATGACTGTGGTTTGGCCCTTCTTGAGGACAGAATCCATAGGAAGCATGCCAGGGTGGGAACCCCAAAAGGAGCATCCTCCGGAGTGAGACGTGGCCCTCATAGGCAGGGCTCTCACCATCTCATTAGTCCCTGTTGCTTTATATTAGTTTCCTAGGACTGCCGTAGCAAAATCACCACATACTTGGTGGTTTAAAATAATAGAAATCTGTTCTCTCACAGTTCTGGAGGCCAGACGTCTGAGACCAGTGTCCCTGGGCTGAAGTCAAAGTGTCGGCCAGGCCGTGCTCCCTCCAGAGGCTCTAGGAGAGATCCTTCCCTGCCTCTTCCAGCTTCTGGTGGCACCGCCTTCCTTGGCTCGTGGCCGCATCACTCTAACCTCCGCCTCCCTGGTCACGTTTCCTTCTCCTCCCTTCTCAAATCGCCTCTGCCTCCCTCTTATAAGGACATCTGTGACTGCCTTTAAGGCCCACTCTGGTGATCCAAAATAATCTCCCCAACTCAAGATCCTTAACTTAATCACAGCCGTAAAGTCCTTTTTTGCCATCTAAGGTAACATTCACACATTGAGGGATTAGGACATGGATACCTTTGTCGGGGGGGGGGAGGGGGGCATGATATAACCCACCACACATACCAGGGTAACTGGAGCCTGCAAAGGGACAGAGACTTGTCCAAGGTCGCACTTCAAGGTCATAACAGAAATTAGACAGAGACCCAGATCTCCTTTCTGTCAGTTTTGGGCTTCTCCCACTAGACCAAGCTGACGCCTCTAAAAGTAAGACAGACAGATTTTAGAATAACACTTCGTACCCTGACTGCTTCATCTTCCCTCCGGAATGTGTGCTGCTAGGGCCCTTGAGCCCCGGTTCTGTTACTTTGGTGACCTGTGTGGGCAGCTGCAGCGGAATTCACTAAATGGCATTTCCTCGTCTCCTTTCAGGACCGCCTCTTTTTCGTCATGGAGTATGTAAACGGTGGAGACCTCATGTTCCAGATTCAGCGGTCCCGAAAATTCGACGAGCCTCGTTCCCGGTTCTACGCTGCGGAGGTTACGTCAGCCCTCATGTTCCTCCACCAACATGGAGTCATCTACAGGTGCCTCTCCCCTCCTCCTCTCTTCCCCAAAAGCGAACAAATAAAGAGCTTTCCGGATGCTTGGACTGACTTGGCTCCTGCCCCACCGGTCTCTTAGCAACCCGCTTTAGATTAGTTGTTTGTTCCAATTTGCTTACAGAGGGCTTTTTGGGGGGCTGTTTATCACTGTGAATGTTAATATTTGAATGGCCCCGGGAGATCTGACCCACTGTTTGTGCCAGTTTTGATTGAAAGCTTAAGCACGACATTTTAAAGCCTCGGCGCCAAGTAACCTTGGGGTGACCTTCGTTTCTCTCTGCCCCACCCCCTACCCTCTTCCTTGACCATCAGGGCATTCTCTTTACTTTTTCCTTCTGTGCCATGAACTTCCTCCCCTTCCCAACCTCTTGCCACTTCCTGAGTTTGTTTGGCTTAGTTGTCTCCAGCAGATAGAATCGGAGATGGAGGAGTTCCTAGCGGGTCTCAGGGTTTATGATCTTGGCGGGGAGGAGGGGAGGGGAACTAGACAATATCCAACAGGAAGTGACTCTCTACAGATCATCCAGTCCCTTATTACTGCCTTGTCCCCCTTCCAAGAAAACATAGAATGAACACACACACACACAAACACACACACACACACACACACACACAGAGAAATTTTCCAGTAAGAGAACGAGACTACGCAGGCTCTTCTGTGAGGTCAGGAATTCTGGGAGGAGTAAATATTTATAATTAGCAACAAGGACACTAAAGTTCCTTAAGGTTTTTTCAATGACTGTCAATTTCTTTACTCAGATTTTGCTTCCTCCTTTTTTTTTTTTTTTTTTTTTTTAAATTGGGTAGAATAGCTGGCTTGGTTCAACCCAGAGCTAATCCCTCACCAGAACTTCACTGACCTGCTCCCGGGAGCAATGCCCTGACTAAGTGTTCTCCAAGGGGTTCTGACCAACCCTCACCAGCTCCCTAAAGTCCCTCTGCTCAGAAATAGTCAGTGGCTCCCTATGGCCTGCATAACAAAGCCCATACTTTTTTTTTTTGTGGCCTCTCCCATTTGTGGAGCACAGGCTCCGGACGCGCAGGCTCAGCGGCCACGGCCCACGGGCCCAGCCGCTCCGCGGCACGCGGGATCCTCCCGAAACGGGGCACGAACCCGCGTCTCCCACACCGGCAGGCGGACTCTCAAGCACTGCGCCACCAGGGAAGCCCAAGCCCATACTTTTTAGCCTGCTTTCATGGCCCTCCACGACAGAGGACTCCATGTATTTGTTTCCTGTTACTGCATAACAAATTACCACAAATGCAGTGGCTTAAAACAACACCCATTGATTTTCTCACAGTTTCCACGAGGCAGGAGTCCAGGCAAGGCACACCTGGGTTTCTCTGCTGTGATCGAGGTGTCAGCCAGACTGCATTCTTATCTGAAGTTTGGGCTCCTCTTCCAGGCTTAACACGGTTGCGGGCAGAATTCATTTCCTTGGAGCTGGAGCATTCACGTGGCTTCCTCAAGGCCAGCAGGAGAGAAAGTCTTTCCTGCTTTGAGTCTCTAACTTCAGGGAGACCTGGACCCTCTTCGAAACAGATCATTTGATTAGATTGGGCGCAGCCAGGCTAATCTCTCTTTTGTTTAACTCAAAGTCAAATGACTTAGGGACTTTAATTATACATGCAAATCCCTTGGCCCTTGCCCTCTAATGTCATATAATCTCAATAGTGATATCACATCCCTTTTCCACATTGTTTTGGTTGGAGGTAAGTCACAGTTTCTCCGCCACCTTATTATACAAGGGGAGGGGGTATGAGATTATACCAGAGTGTGACATCTTGGGGGTCACCTTAGGTTATGTCTACTACAGCCCAGAACACCTTTCTCCCCTCACTTCCCATGATCTCTTGTTCTTTTTGGGTTTTTTGTTTGTTTGTTTGTTTGTTTTTGCGGTACGCGGGCCTCCCGCTGCTGCGGCCCCTCCCACTGCTGCGGCCTCTCCCGCTGCGGAGCACAAGCTCCCGGACGCGCGGGCACAAACCCGCGTCCCCCCGCATCGGCAGGCGGACTCTCAACCACTGCGCCACCAGGGAAGCCCCCCATGATCTCTTGTCTTGAGCCTACCAAGGTTCTTAGCTTTCCTCAAACTCACCTGCCAACTCCCAACTTCCTCATTTTTCTGCTCTGCTCTCCACCTCCTCTGTCCAGCCCAGAAGCCTCATGCAAAACTGCCTGCCGGCTGGAAGCCTGGTCCCACCAACCAGAGCAAGTCTCTCCATCCACCACACTTTATTTGCAATTTGGGAATGAACTGCAAGTTGAAACTAATTGCTGCACCTGCCACTCTTCACCTTGTGTTAGGGTCGGGCATCCATGTGGGTCCTTCACTAAGTCCCACCCTCTCCGTTAGGGCCATGGCTGCTTCTTTTTAACCCTTTGATCTTCTAATTTTACATCCTCTTCTAATCTTGCCCGTAGTAAATGGTCAACAAATGACCATTGGCTTCAATTAGTTTAAAACCCTAATGTCTGCCCCCAAAACTGGTTGCAGGCTAGTTAGAGATACCGGGGTTAGATACCCATACTACAAGGCAGTGCACTGTTAGGTGCCAGTGACAAGAAGAATTGTCATTCATTGATATATCATCCCCATCCCCTCCCTGTTAGAGTGGGTATAATCATCCACAGTTTACCAGCAGGGATTCAGGGACTTCCCTTAAATAATTTGCCCCAGGCTGGTAAGTGACAGACTTAGGAAGTGTAACTGATCAGCAAGCTCGTGCTGCATACACGTCATGACACTTGCCATGGGGCTCATCAAATCAAGTCCACACTTTACTAGTCATTCCAGGTACTCCAAAACTTGACTTTTGCTTACATGTCTGGTTTCTTCTCATTTCTGCTTCCCTCGTTGAATGCTTCCCTCGTTGAATGCTTCCCTCTCATCACACCTGAGAGCACTTTTGTTCTGTTGACGTCTGTGAGCCATACATGCCCGCTCTCTTTCTCTCCTTCGCATCTCCTTGACCATTTCTCTTCAATCTCTGTATCACCTGGCCTGGCCCTTCTCCCCTCCACCCGCATCTTCTAAATGCTGGGTTCTCCCACGGCCTTCATCCCCAGATACTCCTCCTGAGCTATTTCAGCATTCGCATATGCCTCCAAATGACGCCTGTATGCCCGTGACTTCCATATCACTCTCTCCAGAACCCCGCACGAGATCTCTCTCTTTCAAGACAAGCTCCAAGGCCTCCTTCCGTCTTCCCTGGCTAGTTTGCAAGAATTTCTTGACGTGACTCACTCACTGCCTCTCGGTTTTCTGCCCTTCTGTCTGTCTACCTCCCTCTCCATCGCTGCCCCGTGTTCTTTCAAAGCACGGGCTGATTGTCACAGGGTCCCCTTCTTAGCGTCCTTCAACCCTCGTAAGATAAAGCACAGAAAGGGGCGCTGTTTCTACCCAGAGGAGATGCCGCCTTTTTTGTGTTTCTCACAAAGACACCATGCCTGCTGACAGGGCCCTCGTGGCCCCCAACCATCTTTTGATCCTTATCCCCCTTCCCCCAACCGTGTATCCCACCCTCAAGGCCCTCCAAATTAGGCCATTCTCCCCCAAATACCCTTCCCTTTCATTTCTCCTAGTCTTTGTCTCCACTGTCCCTGGAATTCCCTTGCTCCTAATCTGTGTCTTGATCAGTGAGTGGCTTGCAGGTCACATCTGTGGTCTGACTGCCTTAGAGTCCCTGGTTTAAAAAATAGGTAGATTCCAGAATACTGGACAAGGGGACTAGATAAGGATATAGGTGAGGAAAGAGTGGCCACGAGTTGGTGAGCGCTGAAGCTGGGTGATGGGTACACGGGGGTTCACTATTCTGTCTGCTTTTTTGTATGTTTTGAATGTGTCATAAATAATCATAATTTTTTTCAAAAGAATAGCAATTCCAGGGTACCATTCCTAGAGCCTTTGATTCAGTAGGTCTGGTATGGGGTTCAGGAATCTGTACTTTCTTAAAACCTTCCTCAGGTGATTCGGGGACCACGGGTCTAGAAAAATTCCGCTCTGCCCTCAGAACTGTGTCAGATGCCCCGGCTCTGGGAGCCCTCCCCTGACCACCCAGCCTGCCGTGGGGGTCTTGCCTTCCCTGAGCGACAGCATCTCTCTGGATCAGGCTGGTCCCCTTTGCCAACCTTGTATTTTCACTTAAGATACCTATTCTGTGATATAGAACTCCACGCAAGCGTGCTTACCTGGCTGGCCTAGGATGGTACCCTGCTTGTAGTAGGTGTTCACGAAATACTTGTTCTAGTCTCTAATGCTCCAGAGACTTCCAGTCTAGTGGGTTGCTACCTCATACACGTGCACTTTTGAAAGTCTGTGTTGGAAGCATCTGCAGCACACACACACAGTTTATTTTTTCTTTGCCCCTGAACGGCCCCCCTTCCTTTTTCTCTCTTGATTCATAGATGAATGAGGACCATGTGATCTCTCTTTCCCATGCTGCTTTGTTTGAAGCTTCCAGCACACGGGCTAGATGGTATGTGTGTCTGCATATTCGTCTCTGGCTGTTCCGAAGCCCAGGTGGAGACCATATTTTGGGTGGTGCAGGGGTTTATCTGGGAGATTGGCAAGGCCAGATTTTGCAGGGGGAGCCTCGCTGCTGAAGTTGAGATAGAATTTTCCTGCTGGAATTTATACACAAACTAATCAGCAGCTAATTGGCCAGGGCTCAGGAACTAAGGGAAGAAGTCGTTTGCCTGACTGGGGGCTCACACTTGAAGTCGAGCCCAGGCTGACAGGCTCCCTTTCCTCTGGGCCCTCTCTGCTCAGGTTCCCCCCATGGGCGGCACAGGGCACTGTCTCTGTGTCCCCTGCCCAGCATTCCCGAGGATCCTCTGTGTGCTGCAGTGGGAGCAGGCGTTAGCTTACTGTGTGTCCACGCTTCCTAGCTGTGGCTTTTAAAAATCTCTTCCCCTCCCTTACGCACTCACACATACCATGACGGGGGAGGTTTGCCGGGGTGGACTTTCTTCCGAAAGTTGGTTCAGGGAACTTTCTCCTACTCTACATCACGCTCAGAGCTTGTCTGTTTTCCTCTGAGCGGCTCAGTACAGCAGCTGAGTCTCCGAGGATGCTCCTCTGACCATGGGACATGGAAGAGAGACTGTGGGGTCCACCTCAGACACAGAGGGCAGCGGGGGTTCCCTGGGAGGGGAGGGGAAGCAGAGGCCTGGCAGACAGGAATGCATCTTCCTCTCTCACGGCCACACGTACCGCGGCAGAGGGTGGCAAAGAACGCGGCTTCTGCCGCTCTGGCCAAGTGTCTTAACACTAGAAGAATGAAGTCCTTCCTTCCTTTTTATAAAATGGAATTCCTTCTTTTAAAGTATAGTAGTAGTCATAGCGAAAGATCAAAATTTAAACGGCAAAGAAAGGTAAAGTCAGTTTTCTCTTCCCCGACCTCGGAGGTACCCAGGACAAAACAGTTGAACAGCTGCTAGAGAATCCTTCACGAAATCTTGAGCTGAACGTCTTCATGACTGGCTTCCCTGTGGGGTTCGGGTAATACCTGCCTTGTCTCCTTTCTAAAGCAGTTGAGAGTGATCATGACTAGTCGGACTGTACAGGTCGAAGTGAAGGATATAGAAACGAGTGGGGAAAGACAAGGTATTTTATTTATGTCAAGTATGACTGATGATTAACATTCCTCACTTAGAGCACTAAAATTTGGCCTTTTACCAGCAGGAGAGGAGGCTGTAAGTTTTAAAGCTCTCCGGCCCCTTTACTTCTCCAAGATTTTCAATCTTTAATGAGCCATCATCATCACCCCCCAAAAGTCAGTCCGCCCTGGGTGCCTGTTATGTGTCTGGTGCCAGAACTGAGGGGCAGTAAGGGGACAGGAAGAGAGAGAAGGGCATTTCTGCTTTGGCCCCAGCTAGGTCACTCTGTACTCTGGAGGTGCTTAGAAAAGGCTTTCCTTGTTGACGATAATGTTTATAAAAAGTCAATTAAGAATTAGGAGCAGGGAACAAAGATTTCGTTTAGACTCAGATAAGCCTGAGTCTGAAATGTCTGGTCCTCTCCAGGGCTGGGAGACAAAGGCCAAAAGGAGGGACTTGGGAGGGATTTCCCCAGAAAGAGCTGAAGACGTACAGAGGTCTCTGGCTGTGCGCTCCGAGCCCAGCCTCCCTGGGAGACGCCTACAGAGTTGTGACGTGCGTCGCAGTCTTGCCTTCCCGGTGGTCTAAGGGGGTTGTGTGCCTGGTCTGCGGAATGGTAGCCTGCCTTGATCCCTGGAAAGCTTTCCTGCCACAGGCAGTTAGGCGTTTCCTGAGTTGATGAAGGTCTCTGGTTAAAGGCTGTGTTAATAACTGGAAAATCTACTGTCTAGAGTCTCATCTTCTTTCAATACATTTCCAGTGTAGCTAATGCTCACACACAGCAGGCGGGTGGAGGAATCGGCATGATCCCTTCCACTCTGCTTCTCAGTCTTCTTAGGATCTGGCCCTTAGAAAATCACGCGGGGGTCTTTGTTCCCACAGAGCACTTTTCTCAGCCGTCAGCATTCCCCCACCCATTGTAGAGAGTGATACTTTAGTGTACAACTCCTAAGGACCTAGGGGCTGAGTGTGTAATGAGATGATACCAGGTCCCGTGGTAGGAACCGCAGTGTGAATGTTAGATCAAGGAGGCCCTCAGAGGCTGTCTAATACGACTCCATTTTATAGATGCGGAACTTGGAAACCAAAGCTGGGCAGTAACTCACTCAAGTTTATGCAGTCAGGTGTTATAAAGCATAGATGTTATTTTAATCAAAGATATTCATGTAGATAAAGATTTGAACAGTTCTACGCAGTGCTTAAAGAGATGAGAAGCCATTTTCTGCCCTTCCCCTCCACCAATTTCCCCTCCCACAGAGACAACCACTTAACAGTTCTTTTAGCTGACACTTCTGGTATGGACCTTTGTATTTCAAGGTAACATGGGTTTTTTTGTTTTTTGTTTTTTTAATTGACGTATAGTTGATTTCCAGTGCTGTGGTAGTTTCTGGCGTGCAGCAAAGTGATGCAATTATACATATATATATATTTTTTCACATTTTCCATTATGGTGTATTACAGGATATTGAATATATTTCGCTATGCTATACAGTAGGACCTTGTTGTTTATCTATTTTAAATATAATAGTTTGTGTCTGCTAATCCCAAACTCCTAATTTATCCCTCCTTCATCCCATTCGCTCTTTGGTAACCATAAATTGGTTTTCTGTGTCTGTGAGTCTGTATCTGTTTTGTAAATAAGTGCATTTGTTTCATAATTTAGATTCCACATATAAGTGATATCTTATGACATCTGTCTTTCTCTGTCTGGCTTACTTCACTTAGTATGATAACCTCTAGGTCCATCCATATTGCTGCAAATGGCATCATTTCATTTTTTATGGCTGAGTAGTATTCCATTGATATATATACCACATCCTCTTTATTCATTCATCTGTCGATGGACACTTAGGTTGCTTCCATGTCTTGGCTGTTGTAAATAGTGCTGCTTTGAACATTAGGATGCATGTATCTTTTCGAATTAGAGTTTTCTCTGGATATATGCCCAGGAGTAGGATTGATGGATCATATGGCAACTCTATTTTTAGTTTTTTAACGAACCTCTGTATAGTTTTCCATGGTGGCTGGACCAGTCTGTATTCCTACCAACAGTGTAGGAGGGTTCCCTTTTCTCCACACCCTCTCCCGCAGTTGTTATTTGTAGACATTTTAATGATGGCCATTCTGACCGGTGTGAGGTGATAACCTCATTGTACTAAATAACATGTTTTAATGTTATTTTTTAAATTTTACTTTAGAAATTATCTAGTGACTTTCCACTATGGAAGTGAGAATTTAGTTCTCTGCCCCACCTACTACCTACTCACCATCCTGTCACATCCACATAGCCTTCCGAACCTCCCATCTTCTCAACAGAGTTTACTGTAATTTTTGTTAAATGAATGTACACACTGTATACATTATCATGACTGTGAAATACTATTTGGAACTAAGCCACTTGATAAGCTGTAATTACTTTTCCTTTCCTATACATTTTCTCTGTTTGTTTTCCCTGGAGATGACACAGATGCTCTCCAGATTGCCCACACCTCCCTTCAGGGTGGCTAGGTGCAACAGGCATTCTATCAGTATTCTTGGATCAATTTCTACCGGTGCCTTCTAAACTGCTCCAGTCTGAACAGTTGTCCTCAGTGCCTACTGCAGAGCTGTCACCCTGGGGTCTCCCTTCACTGTTGTCCAGGCGTCTTTGCCTCTTCCATGTGAGAGCTCCTCTCTTAATATCACATGTCTCCTCTTTCTTGATACGCTTTCTTGATGTGGTGATGTACCTTCTGAGAAAGAGTATGAAAAGTAAATTTTTGAGCTCTTCCTTTTATATCTAAACCCATCTTGACTGTACTCTCAAACTTGATAAAGAGTTTGGCTAGGTATAGAATTCTAGATTGAAAACCATTTTCACTCAAAATATGAAGGTATTGTTCCACAGCCTTCCAACTCCCGGTGTTGCTATTAAGAAGTCCAAAACTATTTTGTTCTTGATCCTTCGTGTGGACCTCTTTCTTTTTTCTGGAAGCTTGTTAATTACACGTTAACGATGTGGTGTAGACCCATTTTCATCCGTTGCACTGGGCCTTAGATAAACCTTTTTAATTTAGAAAATCATGTCCTTCAGTTCTGGGACATGTCTAATTTCTTTAATGATTTCTTCTGTCCTCTTTCTGTAACTATCATTCAGATATTGGAGTAGTCAACTTGGGCACCATTACAATGAATCATCCTATGGGCCATTTATTTGGGGAACTTCTGACCATCAATATTTTTAGAGTTTTTCTCTTGGAGTCCTCAGATTACCCTGAGAAGACTTTTCCAGAGTCCTGTCTGAAGAGACAGGGCTTGGCAGCCAGGTGAGCCAAATGAAAGAAGAGGGTTGAAGGCCCAGCTCCCAGAATACGTATATCCATCCAGTTGCCCTATTTTTAGTTCTATACGCTGGTGCCTGCCCTCTCCCCGCTTCCACCCTGGCCCCGGAGACTTTCTGTTTCTCCCCTGCAGGGAATAAAATCTCTGATGTAGAGAAGGGGCTGTGCAGAGTAAGAAGAGAATCTGAGTTGATAATTGCTTTTCAACCAGATCTCTTCGCTTTATCTCTTTCTACATCATCCTCATCTCCAGAGGTAACGGTCACTGCAAATTCCTGAGCTTTGTTAGAGCAGGAAGTGGGAGATTCTACAGCGTAAATTTGATCATTCTTGACTTTCCCCATTGCTGGTTCAGGATTCAGCTCTTTCTCAGGTCTACTGAGTCACGTCCCACTCACCCCTCTGCTTTCCAGCTTCCAAAATTACGTCGCTGTTCTTTCTTCTCTTGTTCGCCCCATCTTTGTGTGTTTAGGCCTTTGTGTATAATTTGGGGACGGAGAGAAAAATAATTTGTTGTGGGTATTTGAGAAGTCAATAATTTTATATCTAGAAGTCAATGACAAGAATAACAATAACAAAAATAATAACCACCACAGCAGTAGCAGCGACAGCAACAGCGATAGCAAGATACTCATTTAGCCTTCGTTACCAGCCAGACTCTATTCTGAGCACTTTGTACCCATTAACTCATTTAATCAGCACGCAACAGCTCTGTGCGGTAGATACAGCTATTATCCATGGGATTTGCGGTATTTCCAAAGAAGGAGATCCTGCCAGATCCCACCCCACTGCCGTCACTGTCAGGTCACCCTGTCCGTTGCTGCCAGCTGCGGTCTTGCGTGGGAAGCAAAGTTGTATGCTGGAGACACAGCGCTGAATTTGGAGTCGGAGAACTGGGGCTGAATTCAGTGTCTGTCTCGTCTTTATTGTGTTTTCCTGGGCAGAATACTTAAACTGTTTGAAGTGTAGTTCCCTCACTGTACCATGGGAATTAGAATGCAAAGCTCCCTGGACTGTGTGGAAAATTACATGAGAAAACATTTGCAGAAGCGCCGGGCGCAATTCTTGGCACCTAGGAAGCTCCATAAATATTGGTTGGATGAATGAGTGGGAGGAGGGTTATGGAGTCAGAGGATGTTATGGGCTGAATTGTGTTCCCTCCAGATTCGTATGTTGAAGTCCTAACTCCCAGTACCTCAGAATGTGGCTGTATTTGGAGATAGGCCCTTTAAAGAGGTAAGAGGTAAAATAAGGTCACATGGGTGACCCCTAATCCAATATGACCAGTGTCTTAATAAGATGAGGAGATTAGGACACAGACGTGCACAGAGGGAGACCATGAAGACACCAGGAGAAAACCCATTTACAGGCCAAAGAGAAATCTCAGGAGAAACCAGTCCTCCATCTGGGACTTCCAGCCTCCAGAACTGTGAGAAATACATTTCTGTTGCTCAAGTCACCCAGAGTGTGGTTACTTGGCTATAGCAACCCTAGCAAACTAATATAGAGAATGCAGGTTGCAGTCCCAGCATTGCCACTTACTAACCATGTAACCCTGGGCAAACGACCTAATCTCTCTGAGCCACAGTTTCCTCATCTGTAAAATGGAGCTGATAATAAATATCAAATCAAAATAAGATGGCCAGGCCTGCAGACTTGGCATAAATTGAAAGCTTTAAATAAGCTAATGGACATAAAAGGACTCTATAAGTTGTTTGGGGCACAGCGAAGTGTGGGGAGGTGCAGACACCCCAGGAACGGTGACACCCTGTTTGTGGGGAGCAGGGTGGTGGACATGTGAGGCTCTGTCCCCATGCAGGTCAAGGGCCCATCTAGGACAGGGCCTAGATCTCAGGGTCAGGCAGTATTCCGGGGAAGGGAGCCTCTCTTTGGCATTATTCCAACACTGTGAGCATGCAGGGACCCTGAGGCAGGGTAAGGGAGTACTGAGAAATGCACCTAACAGTGTCCAGTGGGCTGGAACAGCCGACGGGTGTGCTTGCATAGGAAATCTGCGGAGTCTGACTTCCGTGCCTCGGCCTCCTTGACGGAGATCGACCATCTTCATGAGCTCCCACTCCACCCCCCACCCCCATCCCCCACTCCCTACATGACCACCTTCAGCAAAAAAGCTGACTTCAAAAATGTGCATTTTGGTAATGAGAGTCATGTGGTCCCTCTGCCGTGTTGTATAATTGAAGGGCTTGTCTCCTGATAAAGGAATACTAAGTGTAATTGTGGGGTTTCAGGGGTAGTCACTTTTTTGTGGGTCTAGGTTTACTTAGAGGTGAGACCATCTTCACCCGCCAGTGACGGTGTAGGGTGAAGTCGTTGTGACATGATAAAGGGGAGGGGAAGAGAGAGCAGAGCCTGAGCCGGTTGGGATGAAAGCCAAGTTTATATTCTTCTGAGGAAGCCATGTTATGGCCGACCAGATCAGAAGTAGAATGCTGACTCCGTTGACATTGGAGGCGCAGAGCAAACAGGAAGTTTGGAACCAGAGGGAAATTCCTGATTAAATGTGTCTGAGTGTTTCAGCTCATAGTGTGTATTCAGAGAGAAAATGATCAGGGACCCTGTCATCTACTTTTGTGGCTCTCATTATACCTACCACAGAGCTGAGAACCCACTGTAGTGGGTAAGGACTCCTGGCTCAAACTCTTGTCTCCACTGCTTATTAGCTATGTGACCTTCAGCAAGGGACTTACTTCTCTAACCCTCAGTTTCTTCATCTGTAAAATTACCTCCCTCAAAGAGAGATTGTGAGAATCAAATACATGTTAATATGTGTAAAATCATTACGATTGTGTCGGGTACAGAGTAAACACTCACTGAATGCTCGCTGCTGCTACTGCCATCGTTATTCTATTTCACAAGTGGCTGAGCGGACAGTTGGTCAGATTCACTTTGTCCATCTCAGAAAGTTTACCATGAATGTATCTCGCTAGCTGGCAAACTGATGAAAACACCTTGTCAGGTTAGAGTCTCCCAAACAAAGGCTAGTTTGAGGACTTTGGACCTGTATTATGAAGCAGAATTTGGTATATGTAGCTTTTATGACCATGCAGTGTTCTATAGAAAGTAGGCATCTTGGAACATGTATGACTGCAATGTATTCAACAGTAGAGCCTGAATTCTCCTGGGCTGAGTCTTAAGACTGTGTTTCTTCAATGCCTTTGGCTAATGATTGAACTGCAAAAAATGGGAATTGTTTTAGCAAACAATGGGCGGCTTTGCCACGGGGTCAGCAGAGTCTGTGTGAACGTCTGAGTGAATCCCGCGGTCTCAGCCCTGGCTGAGTCCAAGATGACTCAGGCTGTTGGGGGCGCTCCTCAGCCCATGGAAGCATTAGGGGCCACAGTTAATTAGCTTTGTTTCTCTCTTTGGTCATGTGGCAACAGGCTGATGGATTAATCCTGGTGGTTGTCGCCACCTTCTCTCTCCTTGCTTCTGGGTCTCTTCTCCCACCATTCCTACAGGTTAACTATCGTAAAATAAGGAGTTGGGGCACTTTCTTACTCAGAAGTCTGCAGTGACTCCGTGTTGTCTCAGGATGTTGTCCAGACTCTCCCACCTCTGAAGCCGTCCCCAAGCTGACCCTCTCACTAACTTCTGCTCCAGGATTTGCACACAGGTCTCTTCCCACCCACCCTGCCTTCCCAAGTGCTTCTCCCACCGGGCTCCTCCCTGGAAGGTGTCCTCATCAACACAGCCACACACGCTGTGCACTTATCACCCAGATCCCAACATCAACTCCTCTCTTTGCCTAGGAATACCGTACATTTTCCTAGAATACCAGACCTTCTTTTTCACTTGTTATTTTTTCTCACTCTTTCTTTTCCTAGAATACCAGACCTTCTTTTTCACTTGTTATTTTTTCTCAGTCTTTCCCATCCTTTAAGATTCAGCTTCAGTTCATTTTCCCCTGGCCCTTTCTTCCTCCCGTTAACGCTGCATCTACTCCATTATATTCTAGCGTTTCCCACATTGTACTGACAACTGTTTCTTGGTTGAATGATCTTGTAGAGCTTCTGCGGGTTACGCTGAACTTACGGGTGAATCTAATCGCCCTTGAGTTCATGGCCAACCCATGCAAATGGATCAAGCAAAACACCTCCAGGGAGGTAGGGGGACTTTCTAAATATATTTGGCCACAGGGATGCGCTTTCTGATGGACTTCCTGCTGGACCCTCATTTTCCTGGGCTTCCTTTCTGTGCGCACTGCCCCATTCCACGGTCTTTTTGTTCTTCACGGCGTCTGGCTGACGAAGTGCTGCAGCAGAAAGAACGTGGGGCCAGGAATCGGGCCAGAACTCTGATAAAGCTTTGCCTCAGTTGGGTGACCTCAGGCAAATCACTTCTCCTGTCTGGACCTCGGCTCTGTACATGACGGCTGCATTGGAGGATCTTGCTCTGTGAGCCTAAGGTTGTTGGTCTGGGAATCCCTTGAACGGACTCTGAAAATGAATCTCAAAAAATGGCATCTGCAAATGACCTCAGTGAGGCTCCAGAGGTAACTGTATTTAACTGCCTGGTGCTTTCTGGAGAGTTTAGAGGTCCTGGAACATGAGACTTCGTTGGCAGGTGGTCTCATGCTCTGCGCTCTGAATGTCAGATCACCCTCTGTGGATCCCCGACTCCAGTGTATCCACAGTCCCCCCTCTTAATCAAAACAAATGGTTTCTCAAGGGTCTGATGCTGCCAAGTTAATTGTTTATCCCTGTAGTGAGCAGAGCTTCCTCCAAGGGCCATAACCCACCGTACGGGCAAGAGTTCCTGTCTGAGGAGCAGGGCTGTTTGCTTAGAAAGTCATGGTCCCATCAAGATTGAGAATCTCACTCCCCAGGATTCAGAACCTTCTCTGAAGTGGGAAATCTCTCAGATGAAATTCCCTCCGTTGTTGGAAATCTGCTAATGCAAAAGCATTCATCCAAAAGGGATTTCAGTTTGGGTTTGTACCATTTCTTGAAGAGTACCGCCCTGTTGTTCAGAAGCTGTGTGTTTCAGCAGATGCTCATATATTCAGTCAGCAATGACTGTTTAGCCTCCTTGGTGTATCAGGTGTAGGCCTTGGAGATACCATGAAAAGGAAAAGACACACACACTCTGCCCTCTTGGCACTTAAGTTTGGGTGGGGATGCCAGGCAATAAAATGAACGATAACAAGAAAAAACTGATAAGGATGGTGATAGGGAAAGGATAGGGTGCCAGGGAACTACATAGCACAGATACCTCAGCTGGATGGGGAACATCAAGGAAGGCTTTCCGGGGGAATTGACCTCTCCCAAAGAGGCCCAGTGGGGTAAGAGTTGGCCAGAGGAAGAGGTCATGGGAGAGTGTACCACGGAGTGGGATCAGGATGTGTGAAGGCTTGGGCAGGCGGGACACCAAAGGGGTCCGTGGGTCTAAAGAATTTCTACATGCCTGGATCTCAAAGCACAAAGGGAGGCTTGGTGAGCAGCGAGGCTTGAGGGGAGACCACAGACCCCATCCTGAGGGGCCGCAGAATGACTGTCCGGAGTCACGTGACTGCACACTGTCGTGCTGTTAGGTTGTGTTATCTGTGGGAATTGTGGAAGAAGGGCCTACTATTTAATAGAATGTTAGAGGTGTGAGTAAACTTGGGGGTCAGCTACGCCAGCGCCATCTTCTATAGATGAATAAATTAGGGAGGTTGTATGACTTGTCCAAGGCCATTCAGCCTCTTGATGATGCAGACAGAACCACTGGTGGGGGCTCTGGTGTTTTCTGATAGTGTGGGCTGATAAACTGACTCCAAATAAACAAACAGAAGCACCTGGTTTGTAGCTGATTTCCATGGTGTAAACATTCCCTCCGGGGGAAATTTCAAGCTACCCATGTTTCACAATCAGCTCACAACGCTCCTGAAAATTTAGCAATCTGATTTGTGAGCTGGCACCAAAGGGGGAAAGCTATGCACATCTCTTCCCAGCTCCGCGGCCAGTGACATTTTGTTGGTAGGTTGACGTCAGCCATGGTGGGAGTATTTGTACCGTGGAACTCAGCAAATGCTACAGATCAAAGTTTGTTTCCCCTGGAAAGCTATTGTTAAATATTTACCAGTACACCACTGTAAAATGAAATCTATAGATTAAGTTGGGCAGTGCTGTTCGGGTCAACTATACCCTTCTTGGTTTTCTGCCCGTTTGATATATCACTGAAAAAGGGCATTTGTGCATTTCTCCTTTCAGTTCAATCGTCTTTTTTCTAACAGTTTTATTCCAATTTAATTCACATACCATATAATTCATCCGCTGAAAGTGTACAAATCGGTGGCTTTTAGTATATTCACACAGTCGTGCGATTATCACCAAAATATTTTCGTCACTCCAAAAAGAAGCTCTATTTCTTTTAACCATCAACCCCCTGTCCTCTCCCACCCTCACTCCCAGCCCTAGGCAACCACTTATCTACTTTCTCTATAGATTTGCCGATTCTGGACATTACATATACGTAGAATTATACAACATGTGATGTCTGGTAACTGGCTTCTTTTACTTAGCATGTTTTCAAGGTTCATCCATATCGTAGCATGTATCAATGCTTCATTCCTTTTCATGGCTGAATAATGTTTTGTCGTGTGGGTATACCACATTTTGTTTATTCATTCATCAGTTGATGGGCCTTTGGCTTGTCCACCTGCTGCTATTAATATTACTGCACAAATCTTTGAGTGGACATAACGTTTTCATTTATCTACGTAGGAGTAGAATTGCTGGGCCAGATGGCTTAACTTTTTGAAGAACTGTCAAGCTGTTTTCCAAAGTGACTGCATCATTTTACATTCCCACCAGCAACCTATGAAGGTTCCAGTTACTCCACATCTTCACCAACACTTGTTATAGTCTGTCCTTTTCGATTATATATCCAAGTGGATGTGATGTACATCTAATTGTGGTTTTGAGTTCTAACAGTTTTTGCCTCTATTCAGACACTCTCTTGTTCAGTACATACCTGTTTAGGATTTTTAGGTCATCTTGAAGAATTGAGCCCTTCATCATTATGTAATGTACCTTATTCCTGATCATTTTCCTCACTGTGAAGTCTGCTTTGTCCGAAGTTAATATAGGTAGCCCAGCTTTCTTTTGATTAGTGTCAGCTTGGTATTTCTTTCTCCATCCTTTTAGTTTTAATCTGTCTGAATCTTTATTATTTAACGTGTGTTTCTTATAGACAAAATATAGTTGGGTCTTGGGGTTTTTTAATTTATTTTTTATTTTTGGCTGCGTTGGGTCTTCGATGCTGCACACGGGCTTTCTCTAGTTGCATTGAGCAGGGGCTACTCTTTGTTGTGGTGTGCGGGCTTCTCCTTGCGGTGGCTCCTCTCGTTGTGGAGCAGGGGCTCTAGGCGTGCAGGCTTCAGTAGTTGTGGCTCACGGGCTCTAGAGCGCAGGCTCAGTAGTTGTGGCTCACGGGCTCTAGAGCGCAGGCTCAGTAGTTGTGGCACACGGGCTTAGTTGCTCCGCGGCACGTGGGATCTTCCCAGACCAGGGCTCGAACCCGTGTCCCCTTCATTGGCAGGCGGATTCTTAACCACTGCCCCACCAGGGAAGCCCTGTTTGTTTCTTAATCCACTCTGACAATCTCTGTCTTTTAATTGGTGTATTTAGAGCATTCACCTGTAAAGTGATTATTGATAGAGTTGGATTGATATCTACTGTTTTTGTAACTACTTTTTACTCATTACATTTGTTCTTTGTTTCCTCCCCCCACTTTTTCTGTTGCTTTCTGACTTAAAAAAAAAATTGCCAGTTGTAGTTGTAAGATGCACCTTAACTTCAAAACTGTTAAAATGTAAAAATAAATTTTTAAAAAGTGTGTTCTAGAATCGATGAACCATGGTCATAGTACCCCGCCCCCCATAAGGAGGTTGTAGAGCTTAAGTAGGGCTGTGCATCAGAGTACTTGGTGCAGGGCTTCCCTGGTGGCGCAGTGGTTGAGAGTCCGCCTGCCGATGCAGGGGACACGGGTTCGTGCCCCGGGCCGGGAAGATCCCACGTGCCGCGGAGCGGCTGGGCCCGTGAGCCATGGCCGCTGAGCCTGCGCGTCCGGAGCCTGTGCTCCGCAACGGGAGAGGCCACAACAGTGAGAGGCCCGCGTACCACAAAAAAAAAAAAAAAAGTACTTGGTGCAGTATTTGGTATGGCAGTGAGCCCTAGATATTAACCATCACCATAATTACTATATTAGTCCTACCCACTTTCTCTGTGGACCTCACAGCTGACCTAGACACCCCAGTTCCATCACTGCATCACAATTGAGAATAATTGCCCTAAATACATAGGCATATGGTTCTGCACTGAGGTTTTTTTGTGGTCCCTTACTGCAAATGTGTTCTCTCGGCCTGTTTGTTCTGTAGTCCACAGTCAAACACAGAACTCTGAGGTCAGACAGCCCCATATGTGAATCCCAGATTCATCACTTACAGATGCATGACCTTGAGAAATTTCTTAACCTCTCTAAGTCTCAGTTTCCTTACTTGTAAAATGTATATATTAGTACCTTCCTTACAGAATGTGGTCAGGACATAGCAGGCGCCCAAATCATAGCTATTATTATTATCAGTTGTCATCCTATCTCTTTCTCTAAATAAGATGCTTACCGTGCCTCAGTATCCCTTTTTGAGCTGGAAACTCTAGGCAGGACCTGATGGGTGCATAGAAGAATTTAAACATTAGCAGGGGAAATGCCTTGAACCATAGGGACCAATCTCGCCAGGTAGATTTGGCAGTGGGGAAAGGGGGTGGGGCTCCTTCCTAGCATGCCTCACCTAGGAGGTTCCCTCTTAGCCCTGGAGAGGCTCAGCTTTAATGCAAAAAGAGATTCCTGACGGATACAGGCACAGCAGGGGCAACATGACGGCAGCCACCCTTCTCACATCCATCGTAAGGCAGTTCATCCTGATGGAACACCGGCTGTGTATTCGTTGGTCCTGGCTGTTGTGGGGACACCAGGTGGGTGACTGTGCTTCATCTCTGCAGTTTTCTCCTCAAGAATATTCTAGATAACGCTATTTATTCATTTTCCTTTGCTTTCTTAATTTTGTTTCCCGAATCTGCAGTTTGGGTTTAATGGGAATGGATCACCCACCGCCCTCTCTCTTCACTCCCCAGACACATTTTTAGTGTCTGAACAACACCAGGCTGGGCCTCTAGACCCAGATGAGCAGGAGATGCACATTGACAGAAGAATCCTATAGTGCTTGGCTCTCTTTTACGGTGGTGGGGGTGTGTTGGACAGCATCAAACTGAACATGGGCAGAGCTAGTCCTGCCTAGAGGAAATTTCTGTGTCTGTCTAGTTTTGTGTGGTCAGGGGACTTTGTTCATGGTTTTTCTGAGTCAAGGCTGCAACTTTCCCAGAAGCCAGGCCTCACCTGGCCAACATGGCTGGAAACAGTAGTGCCCTTCCAGAGCCCAAGGCTTCTAGAAGGATCTGAAATTCTTAACCTCAAGAGAGATACTTTGCTGTGCTTTATGATTCAGTGAGAATTTTGTGATGTACTGATGTGAGTTTAAAAAAAAAACCCAGTGTGAATTAGAGCAATTATCTGGATTACCCAAACCAAGAAAAGGGCAGGATTTGGAGAAAAAAGGATTTTAGGCCTCAATAATATATATTTGGGAATCCCCTTTTCCAAGATTATATGTTCTAGAAGATCCCAGGAAATCCTGTTCCATTGGGCTGGGCTGCTGAGGAAAGTCAGCGACAGTTCCACAAAGCTTCCAGTCTGTCCCGAGTCAGCCTCCACGTGAATGACACCCTTGGAGAATTTCTCCATGCCGTGTCCCACCTGGACCACGGTGGAACTCAAGCCTCAGTCCTAAGCACTGTAAGGTTATATCGATACTCGGTAAGGGGTCAGGGGCGTATTATTTCACAAGTTGTCAACTACCCAAAGCAGAACATAGTTTTCAAACTGAGTGAGTCACCTTGGACTTTCGCCCCCAACCTTGCAAGCTTCCATTGACAGGTCTGATTTAAGACTCTGTTTCCCATCCTTTCCAGGTTCCTGTGAGGTAGTGGAGGTATGTGCTGTTTGTGAGAGTCTGAAAACCTTAGCTTATTTTTTGCACAAAGAAATACACATATCATTAGACCCCAAACCCAGTGAAAAACGGCCACCCAGTGTGTCTTGTCCAGAAACGTGAGCTGCTAAGCACATGGCTAGAAGAATAAGCTGAGGGGTGTAAGGAATCCAGAAGCCCCACTTTCCTGCAGATGTCATGGAATTCTCCAGTGGGGACCCTTTATTGTCAAAGGCAAATTTGTGTGCATACCACACGGTACCAGCCATCAATGAGAGATATACCTTTACAGGCATGAAGCCAGATTCGGGAGCTATCTATATGTGCATCAGTGCTTGCTTCAAAGCTACTGGGTTCTGTTTGTGTGTTTGTCTAAATTACAAATCAGTGTTTCTGATGGAAGCAAGATACAGAGGTATATTTAGAACCTTCTTAGAATCAGACGCAGGCTCCTTTACCCCTCTGTAATTAGTACCCCATTACAGAGGGTGCGCTGGGGAATGCAGCTCAGAGAGAGTTTTCCCATCGTTTTCCTTCTTTTCTTTTATCTTTGCATATAAGTTTTCATCTTTGCTTTGCTTTTCAATATAAGACAAAATTCCTTACTATTAGGAACCAAAGGCCTAAAGTTACAGAAGGAGAGAACTTGCTTTATAATATTGCAGGGGCAGGGGGATTGGGGTGAGAGTTCCCCAAAAGGTGAATGAGTATTTATTTGTACAGTGACTTATGGGATTTCAGACTGTGGGTAGGGACGTAGTGCTTGCTCAGTCTCAAAATGCTTCACTTTTGTTAGTCTTGTCTCCCAGTTTAAATTGTTAGCCCTTGGAGGTCTGGGAACATGACCTCTCCTCCTCTTGGGTCCTCCAAGGTGCCCAGCATTGGGCTGTATATGAGGTAAGCCTACTTCAGGGAGGATATCCCTGTTTGGCAGGTGGGCACATTCCTGCAGATGGAGAATGTCGAATGAGAGTTGCCTTTTAGAACTTCTCAGAGAACAGCGTATGCACATGGATGTGAACTGCTTGGCAGCTACAACCTACAGGAAAAGTCTTGGATTCTAATCTAAAACATCCAGAGTAATAAGCAAGTCAGTAACTGTTGCCTGTATGCTTTCATCCTAGTTTCAAATAAAATAAGATGATGATGAAAAATGTGAAAGGAGATTGGTGAGCTGCTGGTGACCCGGTACTGTTGACACCTTGGAACAATTATGAAATAAGAAGGCTGGGATATTCTGATGGTGTTCCTCCCACCCACCCCCCACCACCACCTCCATTTACCCTTAGCAGAAACCAGTGGAAGAAAACAAAAACAGTCATTCGAAAAGATATATGCACTCCCATATTCATAGCAGCATTATCTACCATAGCCAATATATGGAAGCAACCTAAGTGTCCATCAACACGTGAAAGGATAAAGAAGATGGGGTATATGTATACAATGGAATACTACGCAGTTATAGAAAATAATGAAATTCTGCCATTGGCAACCACATGGATGGACCTGGAGGGTATTATACTTAGTGAAATAAGTCAGACAGAGAAGGGCAAATACTTTGTGTTATCACTTATATATGGAATCTAAAAAGTAAAACAAACGAATTAATGTGACAGAAAAGAAACCATGTGAGCCATTTAATTGATGGGATTTGGTCTGTGCTGATAACGATCCTAAAACCACAGCCTTCACGTGCCTACTAGCCAAGTTTATGGTCCATGCGTTTGTCCCCACTCTGCCCTGTGGTTGGCCAGCAACAATAATTTCACCATCACAAATAATAATGTAATAAACACAAACATCCTACAGGGAAATTAGAGGAAGGAGAAAGAGTAGCAAAAAGAGGACATGCTTCGGTAGTTAGGTTTGGAGGGAAAACGAAACCATGGGTAGCAGAAAGACCTTTCACTTGGAGAATCTGAAGAATCTTGTGGTGGTTTTTCTTGCTATTGCTTAAAAGGAAGCCAGCAGTAAAGAAAATTATAGGTCAAATTTCATAGAAGAAGGAACATGAAACAAAGGATTTTATCTTTATTAGCTAAGAACCCAATTTAATGTTTGAAGGAAAGTGAGAAACAAAACAAAACAAAACAAAAAACCAACAATGGACGATCCAAAAGGGCTATAGAATCCTGTCAAATTAGCTCTTCCAGAAAGCATGTGAGGGCTTCAGGGGCTGGGAGTTTCTCAATTCTGCCATAAGGCAATAGACTGATTTTTTTTTTTTTTTTTTTTAAGCAAACACAGCAGAGTTTACACATCCAAATGAGTATTATCATCTGCTTTAAAAGAGTCCTCCTGGGAGACTTTATTCTCAGGGCAAAAATACGGCTTTTCCTTTGAATGTTTTTAGACTCCTCTCTAGATTTTACTTTGAATATAGCCTCTTTTGTGTCTAATCATTCTCCTTTGGAGACAAATCTGGTTTCTGAACATCATTTTGTACCAAAAATAATGTGTGCCTATGATGGAAAAGCCCTGATTTCTCTGAGTGGCTGTGAAATGATGGATTCTGAAAGACATCCTACATATGGTCCAGGAAGCAAGTGGGCAGAGGCAGCAGCCTCAGTCCTTTCCACAATAACCTCCAGGGAACCCGACATGCAGCAGCATGGCTGGGTGGTTACACACCTGTCGGCCAGACACACCTGGGGTGATGGGATCCTGGCTCTGCATGCTGGCCAGTTCTTCCCTCTGACCTTCAATGTCCTCATTTAAATCCTGGGATAACGTATGATTGTTGTGACTGTTAAATGAGGTAATGCTTGAAAAACACATAGGAAAGGCTTAGTAATTGTTTATTGTTATTATATTCCCTTATAATACCTTAATGTGGAGCCAAGTACATGGTAGGTAATCACTAAATATTAGTCAATTGGTTGCAAGGTTGATTCTGAATATGTCAGGTTTTGACTTGAAAGTACAATTGTACTTGAAGTGTGGGGTCGTCTTGAGGTAACTGCAGAAAGGCTAGGAAAACACATTTCTAATCCTTAATCCCATAAAACTATTCCAGAATGGCCTTTATTTACCTCGAAGGTCCATCCCAGCTCTAATAGTCTATGAAATTGACTATTACATCAGATAATGGAATTAATATGAACAATAAGAAAAAGTGTCAAGTAGCATAGACAATTGAAGAATAAACTGTCAGAGAGTCAAGTAACTTTATAGGTACAGCTTAGGGGGAAATACCTTGAAAAACCCCCTTAGGACACTTTTGTGGGATTGTCAACGGGAAAGACTCCTCTGTGGCCTCGTCACTTAAGACGATGAAGTAATTTGTTTAACCTGGGCCTGAGAGGCATTGCCAAGAAGAAAGCTTACCTGAAATTCCACAAACAAAGGAGAGCGGGCCCTTGGGGAGTTAGGGGACAGGGTGGGGAAAGAGAGAGTGCCCGCGGTTGGCCAAAGAGCTTGTCACCTTTTTATAATGATCTCAAGTTGGGAAAGAAGGTTTTCGCCGCTTTTCAGAAGATTTGAAAGAGAGAATAGATACTGGCAGCTATGAAAACACTGTGTTGACTGCAAAACCCAGTGTGTGTATGGTATTATAAGCAAGATATTAAAATTAGGCGGGGGGAAGCAGAGACACAGTAGAGTATCCCATTCATGGAACGCCTTGAAGTAACAAAAAAGAAAAATGGCGATGAGGCTGTTTCATTATTACTGCATTATAACTGACTTCACTAAGGAAGCTCCTAATGCAGTCTTGTAACCAGAGAAGGCAAATTAGGAAGAAATTGACTTAAAGCCAAAGGGATGCAAGGTGAGGCATATGGAAGAAGACCTTCTTGCCCTTCTTGAAGGTAAAACATGAAAATGAAGATTCTAGTGATGGACAAGAGCGATGGACCTGGAGGTTCAGGCATTGACCTGTCCAAAGGTAGGCCTGGAACATGGGCCCCAGGGAGCCCGGGAACTTCTGAGAAAGCAGATTTTTGACCCAAGACCCTCTGATTTTAACTACCGGATCGAATCCCAGCCTGGGATGGATGCTTCTTGGGATGCTAGAAACTGCCTGGGATAGGACTGGAGGAGGAGACTGAATGGAGATTTTCCTTTCACTATAGCTCCTTGGACCCATGGAGTCAACACAATAAAATTAGCAGCGTTAAGTAGGCAGATTTGTGGGTTTGGAGGCATAATTGGTCCTGTTTTTCTCTAGTCTTGACCTCAATGGAGTTCACTGGGTATGTAATGGAAAAAAAACAACCAGCTTGATATAAAAATACAGGAAATGCCTGCAATCACTGCTGATTACAGTAGCAGCTTTCCTTCTGTTATTTTTGTGAAGGAGAAAAAAAACAGGGTTTGTTAGGTTTGGTTTGGTTTTGCCTTTTTTTTTTTCCCTTTCCTAAACGGTAGAAACAACTTGGCCTATTAGTTCTTTTTAGGGCATTCTTTACTTAAGCTAAATGATGTCATTTAATCTTTATGAAGAAGGGGGAGGGCAGGGCAAAGAAGACGTTCAAATTCTTATCATAAATAAAATTCCTGTAAATATAAAATACATTCAGATGGTTCTAAATATGGTTTATTGGTCCTGGGGGCTCATGTTTTCTGAATTTCCTCCAATTTCTAATCTCTCTAGGCTGAACAGGATGAATTTAGTTCTCTTAGTGTAGTGCCTGGTTTTGCAGTGTGATTTACATTAGTGCTAGGAGAGGTAATACTGTTTCCAGCGATTTCTTTTGCTAGAAGCCATCACTTTTTAGCAAATTGAAGACTACTGCAATGAGACCTTCTGAGCCAGTGGACTAAGAGACACACAATGTTCCAGGAGCAGAGGGAGAGCTAGATTCTCACTAACCAGGAGCTCGCAAGCAACGTCCCACGCAGTCTGTTAGTGGAATTCAGTTAACATATCTTAATTTTGGCTTTAGGATTCTCAATTTCTGTGGCTGGAAATTGGATCGAACAGGGGAAATCTGTAGTTGCAGTGTGTTTTAAAATGCTACCAGGGAATTTGTGGATTCCCCTGGCTTTCATTTGGGGGTACCCTGGGATTTTGCGGCACTGCCCAGGAGATGCTGTGATTCGTGGGTAGGGCCATGAGGCTCCTTTGTTCCTGAGCCTCCAAGAGGTGTTGTCCTTCTAGACAACAGAGTTACGAAAGTCAGCTCCTTAGCATGGTGCTCAGGCAAATAGGACGATTTGGCTTTTACACAGCAGCCCTGTTTAGGAGGAGAAGCACCGAACTCAGGCTGGGAACAGTGTCATTGGCCATAGTTTCTTCACCTCTGATGAGATTAGAGCAGCTGATCCCTGCTGCTCCTCTGGCACAGTGGTTCTCAGCTGGTGCTTCTGCCTCCAGGGGACATTCGACAGTGTCCGGAGTCATTTTTGGTTGTTGCAACTGGGGAGGGGGCACTGTTGCTGGCACCTAGTGGCTGGAGGCCGAGGGTGCTGCTAAACATCCTGCCAGGCACAGGGCTGTCAGTAGCACGAGGATGATACACCTGTCCCAGAGTTCTATGATTATGCCGCTCTAAGACTTGGAGAGGTCATGAGTTAAGAGGACCCTTGTTCTGGCTGGTAAGGTTCATGCAGCTTAAGTGGGGTACAGCCAGAATGGCAGGCTTTTCAGACCCTGAAGAAGGCAGATCAGGCTTTTTGAACCCTTTTGAAGACAGAGGAAGGCATTTCCTCTCCCTTTTCTCCACTCAACAAGGTTCTACAATTTAACTTCTTAGACTGTATTGGCTTTTCTTTCAAAGGGTACCACCCGTGTTTGAAAAACCAAAGGTTGTTGGGTTGGGGGGTTTTTTGGTAAATGTTAAATCAAGAAAGATGTTTAATCTATTCATATTATAAAAACTAGAATAGTCTAAATATCTTTTCTTATTAATGTATTAAAATCAGTTTCCCATCTCTGTAATTCTGCATGTTTCACATGAACATGTGGCAATATCCATTTCCAAACCAAAGCCACTCCTCTCCGGATAAATTTTATTTCAAAAACAAATTTTTTCAAAAGTCATTTTACCATCACAACTCAGTCTAGCCAGAGCACCTTCATGTTATTCCACTCTTTCAGTGTCTTTTATGGGGCAGTTTATGCCAGTAATGGTTTGGTGTTCTTGGGATTAAAAGGATTAAGAACATACAGGCAGGCAATTTTCATTTCCACCTCGGGGCACCCATCGTAAAGTAGACATTGCCTTGTTTATGGCTCTTTGGGCCAGACTGTCTTGAACATTTTATGGCACGAGATCAGACTGAGGAGGCACCCTCCCCGTGCCCTGGGACGGGCCTCACCCTGCACACTGAGAGAAGTCTCCTGGGTCTGTTCTCTCTGACACCAGGGTGCCCAGGGCATGCACTCCCTGACTTTGACACCCACAGGTGGATGCCTGCAAATACCTGCCCGGTCTGTACAGCATAGCATAGTGGGCTCTGAGATGGTATGGGTGCCCACAGGGAATTTACGGGACCTAGAAGGGTACTGGGCTTGTAGGGGATGGCTAGAAAATGTTGGCCAATTTGTCGGTGGGAAATTCTGGGACGATGGTCAGGCTTATCAGTTTCAGTATGAGGCTCATATGGCACTAGGTGTTCGGCACATGTCAGCAGGCACATTCAGACTGAAGACAGACCAGCGTGCAGTTTCTGAACACTTACCCCCATGGCCTCGTACATCTAAATACATACCGAAAATGATGCTCACGAATGCCTCGGAACAGGAGTTAGGATCTGATCATGGAGGAGAGAGCACAATTCCTTCCGATCAGTCAGCTCATTCACTGAATAGGCCTCTCCCGAACTGGGTTTGTGGGTAGCTTAAAAAGAGCAAAGTAGACTACAGGAAACATCATTTATGCCTGTCCCCCCTTTTTTCCCCTCTTTTTTTTCTCCCTCCCTCCCTCTTTGCCTCCCTTCCTCCCTCTCTTCCTTCCTCTCTGCCTCCCTTCCTCCCTTTCTATTTCTTTTTTTGTGGTGAGGTATAATAGGCCCACAGTTCTCAGATGTTAACAGATTTTTACATGAATGTACACCTGTGTAACCCGGACTGAGAAAGAGACTGTTTCTGGCATCCCAGCAGGCTGATGCCCCTTCAAGTCAGTACCACCCCCCACCCCAGGGGTAAGCACCATTCTGACCATAAGTAAGTTTTATATTTTGGTCTCTTTGAAACTAACCTTAGTGCTGAAATAGCCCTCATTGTATCCCTCTGACCTTGCCCAAGTCTGGGTTGGTATGTGAAGCTCCTCACTTTGAAAATTATTAATAATAATTATTGAGGAGTTTAAATTGTGCCTGGCAATAAGTGTTTTTCCATCTGTTCTTTCATTTAACCCCTGGGAACACAGCCTGTGAGGTAGATAGTATTGTCCCCATTTTACAGATGAAGAAACTGAGACTTCAAGTTGTAACAGGAAGCAAGAAGTTTCCAGAACCAGGAAGTAGGGGAGCAGCATTGGAACCTTTCTGTATCTGATACCATAGTCTGTATTCTTTAGCACTGTGCCAACAAGCGTTCGCCTCCGTTATACTTAGAAAAGCTAGCAAAGCCAAATTATTTTTCCTATAAAATTGAGTTCAGTATTCCCTAGTAAAGCTGGAGAAGAGATTCTAGAAAACTTTGCCAGACCACCTTGCCGTTGGTTGTTGTGGCAACATTTACTGCCCAGTGGTCAGAGTCTGAAACCTCTCTCTGTAATATACGTTTAAATTCAAGAAATAAGTTTACTCAAGTTCACTAACAAAAATGTGCAAATACAAGGAAAGGAAAAGCTTTACAGAGGAAAATACTCGAGCCCCCACTCGCCTCTTTTTGTCAACACACTGCTCAAAGGAAACTCAGAGTAAAACGATAAGCAAGTCACACACTTTAATGTCTTAAACTATTACCTCCAATTGTGGAACAGTTACTGGGAAGGAGTGAGACTAGAATAAGGTTCAGTGAGATAATGAGGATAAAAGAATTGGGGGAGGGGGTCAAAAGGCAAGGAATTACTTCTCTTGGGGGAATGAAATGATTTCTCTCGTTTACTGTTTAGGATCCTGAAGAATTCTGGGGGGTTTTTTTGTTTTTGTTTTTGTTCAGTTATCTATTTTATATTTAGCAGTGTGTATATGGTTTTTTTTCCCACAACTCACATGCACACACACTGTATTTTATTTTTACAAGCGATAAATAAACTGACACCAAGCATTGTAAGTGGATGACCACAACAAAAGCAACAATGATTGCCGTTACCAAGCACGAAGCACGAAGCACTGTGTCATAATATGGACATTCAGTCCAGTAATCCTCCACTGTAACAGCTCCTTTACTTCGCAGTGAAAATTGATTTGTACATTTCTTGCCTCTGAGGCCTTGTGGGATTTTTTTTTTTATTATTCAAGGGTTCTGTTTTGTATCACATATAGATCAAAGACAAATGTATTGGTTTTTACATTACATTGTATTTTAGTCCTTCTTCAACCCTCTTAGGTTGTAAGGATTAGTGCCTCTCCAAGCACAGAATAATCAAGTTCCCAACAATGAACAAACAGACCAATGTTTATGAGGCACATGCTGATGGAAGGGGAAGCAAACTCAAGGCATGGCTGAGTTCAAGCACCTGACAGTAGTCGGGCGATTTCGTCAAGTCTTCCCAGTTTGACAAGTGATTTTAAATGTTTGCTTGTATATGAAGAAACGTTAGTTAGCATCAAGCAGTGGACACTATTCTTATTTCTCATTAAAATGGAATTGCTGCCTTCTGAGATATCATAAGGAGTATGAATAAATAACCTTCTAGGAAGAATTTCCTCTTAAGGCATAGTTCAATCTAATCAGCTGATATTAATAGAATCAAGTCCCTCCTCCTCTATGAAACCTTATTTGATCAGTACCTATGACACTAGTCTGTAATTCCATGTTCACTCCCCAACTGGACATCCCCTACTTGGGTCAAAAAAAACTGACCACGTAAATCCACAGATCTACATTTATGTTAGGGCCTCTGGCTGGAGGAAAGAGGTCATATTCATAGGACCGAGTACCTCACTCATTGATATAACTTTGACACACTATAAACTCTTTAAGGACTGGGAACAAGTCTTATATCTCTCTGATCTTCCACTATGTCTAACAAAGATCTTTACATAGTCCATGTGGTAAATGATAAGGATGGTTGTGTTGCATGCTTATACAATGTTAGGTGACCCTGAACAATTAAAAATATTTCTCTACTAGCAGCCTCCACATAATTGGTAAATATGGTGAGTCTTGAAAAGAACTCCTTACACACAGTTAAGTCTTTTCTGGAAAAAGGGATGTCACACTTGGATTCTCTCACTGGGGCACAAATAAGATACTTTGGTAATTATTTGTCTTGCCTACTTTAGCCACTGATTGCCCAATACTTTCCCCCTGTAGCAATTTCTCGAATTCTTCACTGCCATGCTTTAGTTATATATTTGTACACAAACTTTAGAAAACTGGAATGTAATTGATTCGCATTTATATTTATCTAAATGTTAGTAAAAATGTCTTTGGAAAGAGTAGTTGGGAAAATGAACTGATGGCCTGTACCACAGTTCACACATTCCATAGAACTCAGTGATCCAAATTCTAATAGAAAGGAAAAATAGGCATGGTCCCAATTATGGGGTTGACAAAGAGGATTGTTTGGTTTCTGATGTACTCTGCTCCTCTAGAAAGTTTTTTGGAACCAGCCAATAAGTGACACAGAACAGTGACTTTTGGTGAACATTTTTAGGTAGCAATGACTGAGTTTAAAATAAAAGTTTGAGTTTACAGGAATCAATTTATCTGGAACAGAGGAATCTTTTCTGAAGTTGGTAAATCATGCCAGAGTTTGGCTCTTACCATGCAGGGCTTAAAGGGGGGTGGGGATGGGGGACAGAATGTCAATTTCCTGGATGTGGTTAACTATCAGCAGGAGGGAAATGAATTTGTCATTGACTTCATCTAGCCCAGTACAACTAACTGATGGAATTTTTCCACTTTTTAGTGTCTTGGAATAATTCCCTTCTCCTAAGTTCACCCATGCCAGTAAATACGTACCTTAAAAAAAAAAAAAAAAAAAAAAAAAAAAAAAATTACAAGTGCGAGAATACTTAGTAGGTACGTAAGTAAGCACCCTCTGAGAAAAACAAATGTTGCAGCCTATGACAGTGAGTCATTCCTAATTCACAGTAGGATTAAATAAGCATGGAAATCAAAGTCCGTTCCGTACGTAATGACTCTGCCGTAACCAAATGGAGTGTGAATCAAAATCAAGTTGTACGTGTCTTCATTGCATCTAAGTGAGAAGTACTTGTTTAAAATGATTAAAACTTACTTAGAGGCAAAGTTAATCTGTGCAAACAGCAGGGCGAACGCAAGCAACAGGGTTGGGGCCGCCAGGCCAGGGTACTAATAGCCCAGCAGGTTGGCTCTCGTAGTGTGGGGTTAGGCGGTGTTCTTTGAGCCACAGCCATCCAAGCTGTGGCACAGGCAACACTAAGTTTTCAGAAGGAAATTACTTCATGGATCTTCCCTTAGTAAGTACTCCAAGGTGCTGGCTGTCTAGGAAGCTGACCCCCTTCGGCCCGCAGCACTCTCTCCGGGTCTCCTCTGAGTGCCTGTTCATTCTAAGAAGCCAGCCGTCAGACATTTACGAAGTGCCTACAACATCGCAGGCACTGTGCAGGGTCCTGCGCAGATGAAGTGGTGAACTTGACTGGGTCCCTTCGTCCCCTTCTAGTGCCCAGTGGGGGAGACAGACAAAGAGGCATTCACGTTTCATTGTCACGAATACTGTGGCAGGGGAGGTCCAGATACCTTGGCACCTCTTAGGAAGAGCAGTGAACCTAATTGGAGGAGCCCATGAAAGCTTCTTGCAGGAAATGATGGGCGGTGACCAGTGAGGAGCGGAGAAGTGTTACAGGCAGAGAAAACAGTTTCTGCAAAAACCTAAACATGAACACTCAATATTTACACCTTTTCCTTCACGTTTCTTGGTACTTAAATCTATATTTCCCATTTTAGTGTCAGATTAAAAGCTTTTTTCCCCAGTGGAAACTCTCTCTTTAGTGACCCTGCGTCTCCCGCACAGAAGCTGCCACGGAGCCTGGTGTTTGGTAAGAGTTTGACAAATGTGAGCTCCCTTCCCTCTTGCCTGGAGCACTCACACTAGAGGCCGAATACTGCTGCCACAGCCTCTTGCAGGAGCTGGTGGGGAAGAGTGGAAAGAGCAGAGAGGCCGGCAGGCCCTGGACCAGGGAGAGGGCACCACTGAGGACAGACAGGGCGAGGTGAGGAAAGCCCCGGGTGGTGAAGACACACCTCACTCATTTACAGTTTTTTTTTTCTTTTCTTTTTTTTTTTTTTTTTTGAATTTTTGAATTTTATTTATTTCTTTATACAGCAGGTTCTTATTAGTAATCTATTTATACATATTAGTGTATATATGTCAATCCCAGTCTCCCAACTCATCACAGTTTTCTTAAGGCCCAGCGTTAATAGACTTACCCTAGGGCTTCCCTGGTGGCACAGTGGTTGAGAGTCCGCCTGCCGATGCAGGGGACGCGGGTTCGTGCCCCGGTCCGGGAGGATCCCACATGCCGCGGAGCGGCTGGGCCCGTGAGCCATGGCCGCTGGGCCTGCGCGTCCGGAGCCTGTGCTCCGCAACGGGAGAGGCCGCAGCAGTGAGAGGCCCGCGTACCGCAAAAAAAAAAAAAAAAAAATAGACTTACCCTAGATGAGCTCCTTTGAAATATGGGTGTTGTCATTGAGCTTTAAAAACTAGAGTCCGTTTGTGTTATTTTAAGCCTCCAGGAGTTGCAGGGCAAAGTATGGCAAAAGCAAGGGTTCAGGGCCAGAAAGCCTACAGACTGGGGCCTTCCCAGTAGCTCTGCTGCTGCTTCAGTTTTGATTCTTTATTGAGCTTTCAGGTTTGTTCAGTTCAGACTCATTGATCCTTGCCCTTAAACAGTTCATCATTGATATTTTCTTCCCATATTGCTAATCTAGTAACCCTAGATTCTTAATCTCTTAATACAGTGTCCTGTACGATGATTCCTCTAGGTTTTAATAATATCCCTTATTTTGAACTTCGAGGAGAAACAGATATATAGACTTTTTTTTTTTTTTTTTTTTTTTTTTTTGAAGGGAAGAGAGCTCTGGGTCATGTCAACATACACCGAGTAGCTATTATTTGCCCCAGCCTTCTCTTAGAGCGTGGAGACCAATGCATTTGGTATTGCTTGTCCTCATTGCTCTTCTCAGTATTGGTCTCTGCTCCCAACCAGTGCTGTGCACAGAGTAGGTGGTCAACAGGCAGTTGTGAACGTATGGTGGCCGGCAGGGCCTCTCTGCTCTCAAAATACACTGGCCTAGCTCCTGAGATAGTTCCAAGTTTGTAAGCCTTTGACAACGAGCAGCTGTCCTCACGGGCAGCCTGTGTGAGTGAGGGGTTTTTAGATTGGCCTGGGACTGGGAGGGTTAGTCAGGGGTCTTAGTAATAAGCATAGCTCTGGCTGGCTTGTACAGAAAAGGAATGTGCTGGACAGAGAAGAGGTAGGTCACAGATACAACAGGCAAGCTGGAAAATCAAGGGGAAAATGGGCAGGGGCCAAGGAGGCCGGACACAGCCAGGCCTCTTAGACATGACCACGGCACACCCCAGCGTGGGCAGATCACAGCCCCTTCACCTTTGTGCCCTTGCCTCGGAAGTCACGGGAGCATCAAAATGGCCATGTGTGAGTGTCCCACGTCCTTCCACGATTCACACCCGAGGCACCCTGCCCATCCACCCATAACAAGTCAGCTACAGTGGCGAATTACGACAGGATCTGAGCAACAAGAGCACAGCCTCCATCCTACAATTCCTATTTACGTTTCCTCATTCTGCTCTCCCCTTCTGTTGGTGGCGGTGGTGGTTTGCCACTGTGTTGCTCCCTTACAATGTCACTTAAAATGTAGTCAGTCTAAAAAAAAAAACCAGCAGACATTCGCATCTGTTTGTGTGGCAGACAGTCATTTTTTGGTCGGTTAGAGAGGAACAAGAAACTAGTGGTTTGAATGATCAGGTTTGGAAATTGCTCATGAAGGGGAATTGGAACTAATATTCGTCAAGCACCCACCCTGTGCCAGGAACTATGATGAGTTCTTTACATATTGTCTTATTTAAGCATGACAGTAAGCCTTTGAAATGAGTTATTGTTATCCCCATTTTACAGGCGAGGGGCCTGAGGCTCAGTGAGGATCACTCACTGTCCTCACATCTTGTTGATAATAAGTCAGAGCCAGAGTAATCTTCAAACTCACATCTGTGAGACATCACAGTCTCTCCTGCTCGGTCTCCGGTTCTCTGCCTTACTAATCCTTACGTGGTATCACAGAGAGTCCCTGTTTTGGTGAACGTCCCCTAATCCTTATGTCACTGGTCTTTAACCAGTTTTCCAAGGGCCCCAAATCTAGATCATTGGTAGACCATTAAAAATAAGATTGACAAGCCAATGAAATGTCATTATTGGGAAGTCAGGGCTGGATGACCACACACGCAAAGACCTTCTGGTCTGGAAATTTGGGTGGGTGATCCAGAAGTGAGAGCATGAGAGAACAACCAGGCTGTCTGGTTTACTGACTTCTCCTGGCACGTGCACTGGAGCAGGCAGTATGGACCTGGGGAGGATGTGGACGGTGGAGGGGATGTGGCTCCTTCTTCGGGGAGCTTACAGCTTCTCAGGAGCTCCTTTAGTGCACGTGGTCTCCACCAGCCAGTGGAGACACACGTGGTTAGGATTTTGCTCTGCAAGGTGCAAGTCTTGGTTCCCACCCCCACCTTGCTTCTAGGCAAGGTATTTACCCTCTGTAAGTCTCAGTTTTGTCATCCATAAAATGGGAGTGATGGTAGTCAGTCCCATTTCAGAGAATTTGGAAGAGAATTAAATAAGATCATCCACGTGAGGTGCAGCCTGGTGTCTTTAGGGTTTTCTCCTGGCTCCACCTGCAGATGGCAGAAGCCAAGTCTTAGAATTCTGTCCCTTGAAAGTCATTTCACAAAGGCCCAGGCACTTAGAAGGTGCTCAATACATACTTGTCACTTAATGGAAAAGAAACAAGGACATGAACCAGAGTTCATCCCAGCCTAAATGCTCATAGCACTTTTCATTTCTTAACATACTATTTATTGTTATGTTAATTGATTGTCAATTTCCACATTAGAATGTAAGCTCCATGAGGGCAGGGCAGGGAATTTGTTTCCTCTATGCCAAGAACAGTACCTGTTACACAGTAGTTGTTCAGTAAATATTTGAATGCCTGAATAAATGGTCTTTTCTATGAAAGGGAAATAAGCTGGCTAGAAACCTGTGGGCAGCCTCTGCCCTGGAACCTCCTGAGCCCTGGGCTGACCATCCCACTGTCCCACAGGGACTCCAGCCATCCTTGCGTTCTTGCTGGAGGCCATCCATGGGAAGCGGCCTGTGCCTGCCTCTGGCCCCAGCTCCAGCCAACTCACCTGTTGGGCCCAAGGCAGAGCTTTCCAGATTGGCAGCTGCTTAGTTTGATGTTGTAAGACTCACTGAGAATTGCTGCCATTTGGATTTATGATTTTAATTGTTTTATAGCTTATACTTGTGCCCTGCAGTAATTTTCCATTAAATCAGAACATTTACGTTTCAAAAAAGAGCTGATGTGGTTCTGGGTATATATACATATATCTTAACAGCTAATCTCTGGCAATAAAAACTGACAGTTCTCAACAGATGAGGAAATTAGCATTCGTTTAATTAACTTCTGTTTGAAGCTGTTAGTGCATGAAGATAGTGATTTTCTTTTTTTTAGCCTGATAAGATGACAGATTTTGCATTTGGTGTACTCTGAAGGTTCAAGAGTAATTGTTGTTTCTGTCCCTGTTTAGCATGAACCAGTAGGTAAAAATAAGTTGCAAAATTGGGAGGCGACAAATAACTCCAAATACAGTCTAAGAAGTCACGTAAACTTCTACTGATTTTATGTAAAACATATGCTATATGTACATATATTATACTATATATGCATATAATATATAGAATATAAATACACATATCCAAATAATCATACCAAATATTCGTCATATATATTAAACTAGAAGCTTTATCATAGACATCCTTTATTGCATGTGTGTATATAAGCAACACGACTCCCAACATCTCTCTCTGTATATGGTATGTATTAATCCTACTGTATATTTATTATGTATATGTACAGTTGACCCTTGAACAGCACAGCAGTTAGGGGAGCCAACCTTCCATGCAAATATCCATGTATAACGTACAGTCAGCCCTTCGCACCCACGGATTCAACCAGCCATGGAGTGTGTAGTACTGTAGTACATATTTATTGGAAAAGAATCCATGTATAAGTGGACCCATGCACTTCAAACCCATG
Source organism: Lipotes vexillifer (assembly GCF_000442215.2). Taxonomy (NCBI): domain Eukaryota; kingdom Metazoa; phylum Chordata; class Mammalia; order Artiodactyla; family Lipotidae; genus Lipotes; species Lipotes vexillifer. The sequence goes on from NW_006787408.1 coordinate 2,486,618, forward strand.
TTGTTCAAGGGCCAATTGTACTTTATTATATATACCTTATTATATACACAATAAAGTATCTAGTATGATTAATATGAGAGAAAGAGATTGAGAGTTATATGTTGCCTGGGCTCATTCTCATGCCACGTGTTAACTACTTTTGGCATACATACTTCATTATATGTATATTTATATGTGTAAATATATATATATAATCACTGCAGGGTAACACGTAACTCTCAATATCTCTCTATATATCAATGTCTCTCTGTATATTAATTTGATATTCTCTATACTGACCATAATATCGATATATATTTTATTACATATATAATAAAGTACCTATACAATAATATATACTGATGTATGCATGTAATAAAGTATATAGCATGACTAATACGACATAGAAATGTACATATAAAGAGAGATGTTGAGAGTTATATATTGCCTGGGCACATCCTGCAGCACGTTAGCCACCTTTTTATTTTTTTTTTTTATTTTTTTTATTTTTTTATTTTTTTTTTTTTGCGGTACGCGGGTCTCTCACTGTTGTGGCCTCTCCCGCTGCCGAGCGCAGGCTCCCGACGCGCAGGCTCAGCGGCCATGGCTCACGGGCCTAGCCGCTCCGCGGCATGTGGGATCTTCCCGGACCGGGGCACGAACCCGCGTCGCC
>NW_006787408.1:2488003-2489621 GCF_000442215.2 Lipotes vexillifer
GTCTGTGCAGGTTCCTGGGGGAAGTTGCGTATCAAGCCATAAATGCCTACCTTAGCTTAATGACATTGAACAGATTTGCAGGTCATTCAGAAGGGCTTGTAGTTCGGGGGAGAGTGGTTTTTAAAGGGAAGGGAGTAAAGAAATATCCTGAGTACCCCCTCAGATGGAGCAGTAGGTAGGGAGTGCCAGGGAGGGCAGCCAGAAGGCAGTGGGCCTGGTGGAGTGGAGAGAGGGACCCGGGAAGTTGGGCTGTTGTTGAGCTGGGGCGCCAGTGCACCCACTCACCCGGAGGGGGAGGGGGAGGGGGAGGAGGGGAAGCTGCTAGGTCCTTCTTGGTTGGAGACTGGAAGGCTTCTGGAAAACATGGAGCTCCAGTGGGTTTTCTCTGAATGGGGGTTTTTCCTACGTGGAGACTAGACGGTCTTATACAAAGACATGTCTCCCAGTGTCACTTGCAGAATTAGTGCTTTATTTTCTTCCCCTGAGTGGAATTCTGGAAATTCCTTCTCTTTTTCCCATTGACAGGTCTGACGTTTTCTTTTCTTTACTAAAGCTGTTCACCGGGCCAGCCCTGGTACATGATACCTCTATTGATCTGGCAAGTCGTTTTCTTGAAATGTAAAATTTATTATTATCACTACTATTATTATTTCTAAATTGGAATCACAAAGCATAAAGAGAAAATATCAATAAATATAAATAAAGCCAAGGGACTCTACCTCCTGGGCCTCAGTTGGATAAAAAGAACTCGGAGCTACTGAATCACCAAACTTGAGACCCCTCAGCAGCATGGCAGTGACTGGCCCTGCCCTTTGGTTGAGATTGTCCCTCCTCCTTGGGCCTCCTGGGCATCCAGGCTTGTGAGTTTCCTCTCTGGTGGTTTCGTTGCAAGTCCCACCCATTAAACGTTGGGCTTGCTCACAGACCAGTCTTAGCTTTCTTCTCTTCTCACACTATGCTATCTATCTTCTCAGAAAATCCCACCCACACTCATTCTTTCTCCAGCCCAAACCTTCATATATCATCACCTGGCCATCATGTACAGTTAGATGCGCCAAGGCATCTCAGAGTCAGCATATGCAAATTGAACTACTGGTCGACCCCTGCCCTCACTCCACAACCTGGACCTCACCAGTACATAGTCGGTGCCCCGTAAATATTTATCAAGTGGAGCATTGGAGGTGCTCTTAGCTCTAATCATCTTTGTTTCATAAACTCCACCAGATGTGTCCTCCCTGATGAAAGAGAGGAAGCTGTCACAGGTCCTTGCCTCATCCTCATGGACCTGTGCATCCCCCTCGACCTGAGCCGACGAACACACGTGTGGCACGAACACACCGTGTACCTGTCCCTAGTGGCACGTGTGCCTACACGCACGCGCGTTCACATCCCTGATCAGCTGAAAAGCGCCACTCGGTCTCAAAGCAAATACCTTCCGTGGCCAAATTAAACAAATATAAATGTACAACTTCTTTTTTTAAGAATAATAAAATCTGTTTTCTGTCCTTTTAGAGGTCAGTCCATTTTCAGCTCCCTGGCCTTGCCGGAGGCCTCTGATATCCTCCAAGTAACTTGGGTGACCCCCGCTTTGCAGGAAGACGTGCTTTCCCTACATCCC
>NW_006787408.1:2489705-2506734 GCF_000442215.2 Lipotes vexillifer
AGACGTGCGTTCCCTACATCCCCCTCAACTTGTCGGGGTTACATTTGCGTTTCCTCAGCTCTTTATCTGGGCTGGGCTGACCTGCAAGGGGCTGACCACTCTCTTAGCACGTGGCTTCTTGCGTGGCTGCACACGGAAGCCCTATACTTACTGGTTCTGGCAGCTTCTCGTACTGACAAAGGAGCTTGAGGAGTAGTTTTCTGGCCTTCCTGTCCGGGAGTTAGGGCCCTGCCTAGGGTTCCATAGTCCACTTCCGCCAGGCTCCAGGCACGCCCCCAGAAAGGTTACTCTTGGTCCTTTAGCTGGAGTAGCCCTTTCTGTGATGACAGAGTGCTGGCTGGGTTCCGAGCTGCAAATCGCTGGGCCCAAAAAAGGCGAGACCGGCAGCCCTTGCCTTCTAAGGACAGTGGTGGTGTCCTGCTTGTCCTTCTGGTGTAGAACTTACCATGCCAAGTATTCCGGACTCATTCATGTTCACTTCTGCCTTGAGGACAGGGACTGTGTCCTCTGTCCGTATCCTCCTAGCACCAAAGCAGACCCTGAGTGGCAACTCAGTAAGTATTGTGGAGCATTATGTAGTAGGGCCAAGTAGGCAACGGATGTATTAGGAGTTGTAGTCATGCCATTAACTAGACTGTCATTAGAATGGACTTAATACAGATCCTGCTCATTAGCTCATCCAGGCACTCAACAAACATTGAGTGCCAGGTGCTTTGCAGGGCTCTGGGGACCGAGATGCAAGCACGAAGACATAGTTCTCGTGGAGCTCGTGTGAGGGAAGCCGTAAACTCAAGGGCATAAACAAGCAAAGTAATTACAAATTGTGATCACTGCTGCAAAGGAAGTGACCATGGTTACTGAGAATACAGGAAGGGTCGGGGGCGGGTGGTGGTGGGACACGTTAGACAGGGTGGCCAAGAAAGGCGTCTTTGAGGAAAGGAAATGGAGGCAGAGACTCAGATGGCAAGGAGTCTGTTTTCCAGGGAAAGGGAACAGCGATGTGGCAAAGGTCTCAAGGCAGGAAAGTGCTTGGTGAGCTTGAGGAACTGTCAACACCCCTGTGGCTGGACAAAGGGGAAGGTGACTCCAAAAGAGATGGGGAAGGGCCAGCCCCAGGGCCAGAGTAAGGCACTCGGATGCTACTCTGACTGCCGTGGAAGTTGCTGGGGTCAGAAAGGGGTTCTTCCTGAGTATAACCAGAGAACGGATTGGAAGGTGCAAGAGAACATCAGATTCAGCTGCCTCTGATGGTTTTGGCGTTAGTTTTCATATTTTTTAATAATATGTTTTAGTAGTTCCGTACGTTATCTGAAAATAAGGTCATCTGACTGGAGGGGCCATGATCCACAGATTCACTTCTCTACTCACTCGTTCCTTTGACCAACAGGTATTGAGAAGCTAGGATGCTTCAGGCACTGGGGGGGATTCCCAGGCCCCGCCCCCATGGCGTGGGCCATTGTGGAAGATGGATACTCCCAGTGGGGCCTGGGTTTGCCAAGACATTGAGGCAGGAGACAGCCTCACACATCTGGGAACCACCCACAGTCCCCAGGTTTGGATTGTGAGGGGGTGGGGTGAGGGATGAGGCTAAAAGGCCAGGGTGGTGGAGACCACACAGGGTCTTGCGCACCATGTTAGGAAGTGAGTTCATGGGGCGCCCTGGAAGAATGCAAGCAGGAAGAGAGCGTCATCTGATTTACATTTTGTATAAAGACGCCTCTGCTGGCAAAGGTTTGCTCCAAAGTGGAAAGGGAAACATTTGGTGTCCAACAGCTAGGACTGCAAGTTCAAGCTTCATGTGCTCCAGCTGCCTTGGCTTCCCAGGATCTTAGACGAGAAGGATCCTTGGGGATTAATTTATCCAGCCATCGTGGCTCATATTTGAAGACAGTAAAGCTCAGAAAAGCAGCTTGCTTGAGGTCGCCATTGTCCTTGTTCCTGGTCTGTACACAGAATCCCAAGTAGCCATTTCGAAGCCAAGTTGTTTGATGACCTGGAGGGGAATGAGGGGACTAGGTGTAAGTATCATGGTCAGGGCAGCCCATCTTGCTTGCTGGGGACACAAGTCGAGTTCTGTTTCCCATCAGTGGAGGTCAGGATATTATCCACGAGTATTAAGGATAAGGATTTGCTTTCATTACTGTGGGTTAAAAAAAAAAAAAAAAAAGTAATTGGAAAATCATGCTATCAGATAAGTGATCCTGCAGTGATTCCAAGTCTTGATGCCCAGGTAGAGCCCCGGGCTATGTATTTTGGCTGTGAACAGGGGTGCTGTTTCACACCTCAGGTTTTCAGCTGTCAGTGTGGTAGCTTAAAGTCTGCTGTCTTCAGACAAGGGGTCATCTGTTTGGTCAAAACAGCAGTGTCTAGCTTATCAGTTGCATCTTGTAACCATGTTGCTGTGAGTCAAAAGCAACCACCCTCCAAGAGCAACAGTTGTGTTCCCAATCCCACAAAACGGCAAAAACGTGCTACAGTTTGTTTTTTTTTTTCTTTCCTCCCCAAGCGACATAGCAAAGTGATTAAGAACATGGGAGCTGATGTCAGGCAGCACCGACTCTGTCACTCGCCACCTGTGTGTTCTGGACCAGGTCAATAACCCCTGAGACCGTCTTTAAAATGGAGATAATAATAGTCTTACCAGATTCATAGGCTATTTGTGAGATTAAATGAGTTAATGCATATAAAAGATTTACCCCTGAGCCTGGCATGCAAAAACATTTGAAAAAGAAAAGTGGTGGTTATGATTTTGTTCCTAAATGATTGAGCTTTTCCTATGAAAAGACTTGGAGAAAGATTTCTCTGCAGACTGGCGCAGAGTGAAATATTATCGTCAGCTCTCAGGTATCAGCACTGATATGGAGAATTTTTTAATCATTTACCTTGGTTCTGAAAGCACGTTATGCTTTTCTGTTTGATGGAGAGGCAGGAGGTACACTCTCCTAGGCTTCTCGCTTGCCATCCCGTCGTAGGGGTGTAGGGTCGTACTTGAGTGACATGGCCTTCCTGGGAGTGATGAGAGGTGGCTGCCACAGAGAAAGCTGGGAGAAAGGATGATGGCTCGTCACCAGCATTGGCGACCATCTTGAGGGGAGTCTGACTGCATTGAAGGGGCAAATGGTCTTTCTCTTGAACATATTGTTAAATTTATGAAAGTGTTTGACATCATCTGCCAGAAGAGCCTGGATTCCCATGTGATTAACCACAGTCATTTACAAGTCTCCACTACTTGTCCAAAAACAAGCAGAGTTTCTGCATAACCTCGCCCGAGGGCCTGCTCTCTGGTGATCCAAATACTTGGCATCCCGAGAAGTAATCTCTCTCATCTCTTATCTTCAAGTAAATGGAAGAATTTGCTGTCGTTTCTGTGGCACTCAGGCCTGAGCTTTGTGGAATTAGCCTGCCGGTGGGGTGAGCATACCAGGAAGTGAGGGCATTAAAAAAAAAAAAAAAAAAAAAAAAAGGAGCCAGGGTGAAGGAGACAGGAGCATATGGATCTCTTCCTTTAGGGCAAGTTTACAAGTCAAGCAAAACAAAATTTTTTTAACTTTTTTCTTGTGTGTGAAGGGTCTCACGGGTGTCACCCCTTTGCTGACTGCTCTGTGGTTTACAGAAGAATTTTCTGGCCCTTATTCTTGGGGAATCTGCCGTCAAATTGGGACACTATAATTTTACAATGGCAAAGGATGAATTTTCAGCTGAGATGGCTGAGGTGCTATGGGAGGGATGGAGGACTTCACCCAGCTTCTGAAGTGCAGGCCCCAGCTCACCTCCCTAGGCTTTATTTCCCTCCAAGTTCTTCTGTAAATTGGGGATGATGCTGCTCATTGCCAGGGCTGTGTGGTAAGAGAGATAAGGCATGTGATAGCCTTAAGGTGTGTAAGCCTCGAGCTTAGGGACAGGTTACAGCTGCAACCACAGCAGCCCTTCAGGCCCCATTCCCAGCATGGCATCCAGGTCCTGAGAAGTTTGCTAACTAAGGGTCTGGAAGCTGTCACATCAATCCTGATTAGAAGCACCTGTATTGCCCCACCCCACCCCACCCCCTCCTACTCCCTACCTCCCACCCAGTTGTTTTCTCCCCTGGGGCTCTAGGTGTTCCCATCAGGTGTCATTCCCCCAGGCCCAGTGGAAAGGAATCTGTGATTTTTCTCACTGGACTAGACTGAAAGTTTCAGTCTCTATCTGTGTCTGTCTGTTTCATTTAAGTATCAGTCATCACTTTGTTTCATGTATTACAGTTGCATATGCTTCCTATTTTTCATCCCACAGTGTCTCTCTCAGTGGCTTATATACAATAAGAGGTAATAAGTATTTTTCAAAAATTCTAGTGACTTGCCCTCACGTGGCAGGTGTATTTTAAGAAGTGACTGTTAGAGATCCCTGGAGAGGACGGAATTTCTGGGGTAACTGCCATGTCTCAGGCACTGTGCTAGAGCTTTCATGTCAGTTACATCAGTCAATCGTGGCAGTATTCTTCCCATTTTACAGATAAGAAAACTGAGTCCCAATGATATTTTGGACCAGCTGAACATCATCCAGCTTGAAAGTAGCCAAGTTAGGATTCAGATTCAGAACTGCCTCACTGCCTATCAGGAAGAGACAAGTAGGGGGACCCCCACCCCCCACCAGCATCTCAGATCAAAACACAGAGGCACCTACAACGTCTTAGACAGAGCCATTAGGTGCATAGATAGCCGTGGGGGGCAGGGGCGTACAATTCTTAGGAGCCAACATATGTATTTCAAATTGTCGTGGACACATTTCTAGAGATAGCAATAGCTGATTCCATGTCATGTTAAAAGTAAATTTTTGTTAAAAGCAAAAGTGTAATTTGATCTACTGCAGATTTCGGCCCATCTGTAACAGATGTCCCTGATATGAAGACCTTCTGTACACCTTACTTATCCTCAGGACAAGACCATTTCTTCCCCAGCTCACAGCAAACTCACTTTAGGGATCTTTGCTTTCACTCACAGATCCCTTTCCCATTTTCCAACCCAATAAAGTAGTGCAGTTGGTCATAGAAGAAAAGCATTTTTTTTCCCCCTCCTTAAAACCAACTGCAAGGTCTCACCCCTACCCCCATAGGTTTTATAGAATGTTTTTTTTTTTAAAGGTATGTTGTTTAGGGAATTTCTTTTCTTGGTGCCTTTTGAGTTTCTGGAAGAGATCTGTGCTCCTGCCCCAAGGGAGCCTTGGTCATACCATCCTGCCTCTAAATCAGTCCTTCCCTGTCAGCCACTGTGACCTCTTGGCCTCTGTATTCCCCTTCTCACCACGAAGGCTTCCTTATCCAGCCCAAAGGAATTTGGGTCCAATCAGCAGATGGAGATTTCCAGCTCACGGGCCTTCCATTTGGTGTAAGGTGATCACGGGCAGCTGTGTGGAGTCAGCTCAGTGCTGCTTCTTACCAGCCCTGAGACCTTGGGCAAGTGACTTGCCTTGCCTTGGGCAAGTGAGCCTCCATTTCTTCATACGTTTAAAAAGGTGGTTGATGATAGCAGATGTCAGCAGGGTTGGTGTGGTCAGGGTTCTTGTCTCCTAGGGTAAAATGGCAGAGGATACTGTGGGCAGATGCACCCTTTCCTGGTAGCCAGAGCATGGCTCCGAAATCCCTGTTTGGCTTAATGATCTGGGTTAGGCCATCTGGGAGCTCTGATCACTGTTAAGACTTAAATCAGAGAGGTAGCTGTCCGCCAGAGGTCCTGCAAAGAGACGTTTGGCCACGTCTGGAGCCGTTTCTGGTTGTCACAGCTTGGTTGGGGATTGCTAAGAGCATCTAGTGTGTAGAGACCAGGGATGCTACTAAACATCCTACAGTGCACAGGGCAGCTGCCCACAACCAAGAGTTATCCAGCCCAAATGCCAGTCCAGCTCCAGTGTGCCAAGGGTGAGAAACCCTGGACCAGAGGGACAGGGCATATGACCTGCTCCTTACCCGCTCCTCTCCAGCCCACACACAGCCCATTTGGACATCTGGCAGCTCGGGGAGTCAGGGAGGTTCCATGGAAGTTCTCACAATCCTCAGCCTAGTGGGGAAGCACAGTAAGGAAGCCTTCGATCCAGGTGCCACGTGCCAGGGGCTATAATAAAGGTATTCTGCCTAAGAAACAAGTTCTGGGAGCCCCACCCCCTAAGATCAGGGACCACCAGAGGGGCTCACTCTCACCGTTATTCTTTAGCATTGTTCTCAAGGTTCTAGTCAACACAACCAGACGGAAGAAATACGTTAGAAATATAATCACTGAAAAGGAGGAGGTAAAAGTGATCACTGATTACAGATGATATGGAAAATCCAGGAGAATCAACTGGAAAAACTCCTTTACAAAAATAAAGATCATTCCGTGTAGCAGCAGGGCACAGAATGGTTAGCAGAAATCAATAGTTAGTACAAACATGTGTAACATGATAGAAGATATAATGGAAGAAAAGCTCCTATTTACAATGGGAACGTGAAGTATAAAATAATAACTCGGATTATTTAGAAGTAGATTCAGTTGCAGTTAACACATGAAACCCAGACAACGGTGCTTTAAATAAAGTACAAGTTTTTCTTTTTCTTATGAATGTTATCTGGAAGTATAAGTAGTCCATTCCTGGGACGTGGTCCTTATCTTTATGGTCGAACGTGGCTGCTAGGACTCCAGGCATTACATCCTCATTCAGGCAGTAGGCTAGAGGAAGGAAAGAAGTGTAAGGCTCTTCCTGTCAAGGAGACTTTGACACATCTGATTGGCTAGAACTTAGTCACATAACCACGCCCAGCTCTAAAGAAGGCTTTGCATTCTAGTTTATAGCTGCATCACTATGTGCATGGCTCAAAAGAAATCAACATTCTCTCACTAAGGAGAAAGTGAGAATGAATATTGGGACAACCGGCAGGCTGCCATGAAATATAACAAAAGTGTACTACAAGATCTATAGGAGAGAACTTTAAAATGCTCCTACGGGACACAGGCAAGATTTGAACAAATGGAAAAACAAACAGTGTTATTGAATAGGAAGACTCAACATCATAGAAAGGTCAATTCTCCTTGAGTTAATTTATAACTTTAAACACGTTTCCAATAAAAAACATCACTAGGAATTTTTTTTTTTTTTTAACTAGACAGATGATTCTAAAGTTTGTATGGAAAAATAAATATGCAAGAGTAGCCAGGAAATTTTCAAAAAGGAGAAGGGGACCAGTCCTGCTGGCTATTAAAACATACTTTAAACCTACAATAATTTAAAAAGTATGCAACAGATCAATGTTACAGAGTGAAGGGTACAGAAATAAATCCAAATATATATGGACATTTAATACCAGTATCTATTAAAGGTGGTATTTCAGTCAATGAGGAAAAGATGAACTATTTAACATATTGGATTGGGGCAACTTACTAGAAGTCTGGAAACAAAGTTGGATCTATATACTTCACACCTTTTATCAGGGCAAATTCCAATGATATCAAAGACTTAACGTTTATAAAATGAAAGCATAAAAGTACTAGTGAGAAACCTTGGGAGAATGCTTTTATAACTTTGAAATGGGTAAAACAAAGACTTTCAAATGAAAACGTAAACTCCAAAAACCATAAAATTAGACATCAATTCAGTTACATCAAAAGAAATACGATTGGCCTGGCAGGAACCGGCATAAGCAATGTCAGAAGTCAAAGAGTAAACTGGGGCAAGCATTTGCAATTCTTAGCCCACACAAAGGTTGTTTCCTAATATAGAAAGAACTCCTAACAATCAATAAACACCACCACAGGAAAATAGGTAACAGTTCACAGAAAAAAAAAATACGGATCACTTTTAAATATAGGAAAAAATGCCCAAACTTGCAGAGAAACCTAGGGATATACTGAAATACTGTTTTTACCTATCAGACTACCAGACTACCATGGTGTGGTAACACACCATGGTAGCAAGCAGGGACTATCATATATGCCTTATGGAGATGTAAACTGCTCAACCTCTAAGGAGGGCAGTTTGACAACATTCATCAAAATCCACAGTTTTTACTATTTGACTCAGAAATTTCTAGGATATGTGTACAATTACTTTCATATATGCACAAGATGTCATATGTACAAACTTAATCACAGCAGCACTATTTATAATAGCACAATATTAGAAGCATCTTAAATGCCCCCCCCAAAATGTGGTGTAGTATCATACAGCCATAAAAATGAATTAGGAGACTCTTCATGTGTCGAGACAGAAAGATCTCCAATATAGCCAATATATAAGTAGAAAATATAAGGTATGAATGAGTGCATATAACAAGCTCCCATTCAGTTAAACGGGAGGAAATGAATGTATATTCACATTTTCTTTTTTACGTATAAAGTGTGACCAAGAGGATACTCAAGGAATGAGTAAAAAGCAATTGCCTGTAGGGGGGGGAAAGGGGGTGTCTGGGGAACAGAGGCAGGAGGGAGAATATTTCCTGTAGGCCCTTTACACGTTGGACTTTATGAACACGTGAATGTATTACCTATTGAAAAAGATTGAATAAAACTATTAATAGATCAACTTAATAAATAAAGGCTAGTTACATTGGCTCATAGGGAAAGGGATGTTGCTGTATTTGTTTCCATTATTTAAAAAAAGAAAAAAGAAGAACACCCTACTCCTTAAAAAAAGTGTCCCAGTCCTCAGAAGTGCCCTGGCCTTGTATTTGGGGACTGAGTAGAGAGGGATTGACGTCTAGGCAGGAGCCCCTCTTTGCAAAGCTGTCAGTCCACGAGTTTGACAGCTACCTACTGTGTGCGCAACCATGACCCGAGTGCCAGGGGAACTTTCTCTCAAAAAGAAAAGTCCAGTCACCCTGCCCTGCAGGCTGGGCTTCAGAGCGGGCAAGGCTGGGAAATGATTGTCCCCGACCCTGCTTCCCAGGGAGGCTTAGGGACCCCTAGGGAAGAGACCACACTAAAAGCCAAGAGGTAGAGAAATCTTAGGGCGGGAATGGGAGCTAGAAAGGCAGGGGTCTTGGCACAGCAGTGCTGGTAAGAGGAGAGGGAAATGATGAGGGGACCACCGCCCTCAGCCAGCTGTGCAGCTAGCAGAACTTCGGGGATGCCACCCTCTTTCTGCAGGCTCCGTCCCCTCTCCCTTGCAGGGAAGGGCATTCTCTCTCCTCTCTCATTCTCCCACCTGAGCAAGCATGGCCCTGGGCTTCCCTGAGCGCTCCCATCCCCTGAAACCCCACTCAGGAACTCACTCAGAGCCCGGGACGAGACAAATTTGGTCTCTGTGGTATGAGTAGTTTTCTTTTTAAAGTGAAACTGAAGACCCCCAGAGAAATAAAGTTCCAGTAGCAGCCTTTCTGGCCCCCAGGGGTCTCTCAAGCTGTGCTAATCTTTCCTGTTACAAAAGGAAAGGAACATAAATCACTAACTCTTCCTTGGGACTTGGATTCCCATGGGGAGTTGGAGTTGAGATAAATACAGGCAGTGGAGGGGGACTCCAAGGAAGATGTCAGGCATCATCGACAGGACAGTGGGAAGAAATGCTTTGGCCTGGGGCCTCCCTTCGCCACAGCAGAGGGGCAGCTGCTGCAAAAGATGCTCGGCCCTGGTGGCCGCCCTGGGCCTGCAGCAGGAGTGACTTCTCTCCTCCAGGGAGCAGAGGGGCAGGGAGCCCAGGGACGGTGTGCACCTGGGCCAGGGCAGGCAGAGAAGAGCAGGAGGTGGGGAGAAACTAGGTGGTCCACCTTCTCTTGCTCTGAGTAGGAGCCCCCCTAGCAGAAGGAAAGGCTGAGCCTGATGGGCCGGAAACACTGAGTCGCAATTTTCAGCACAAGGGCAAGGTTCGGGTTGGCTCAGAATCTTCTGAAATCTGTTCCATTCGTACAAATGAGAACGAGTCCTTCCTATGACATAACAAAGGCTTTAAAAGAGAGTGCTTGAGCGATGGCACGCGGGGTCCTTTATATTTTGGGGGTTGGTGACTGGCACTGAACGTCGTCCACCACTGAGAAGGCAGGAAGGTAGGGGAGTGTAGTACACGGAGGCAGCGGTGCCAGCCTTCAGAGCCAGGGACCTGAGTTCAGGTCACAGTCCCACCAGCACCCCGTCACCTTACGGAAGTCACTTGCCCTCTTCCAGTCTCCCTGTGCTTGTTTCTGCCACCGTCGTGCAGAGTGTGCTCTTCCTCACTCTCAGGGTCGTTCAGAATACGAATGTGGTTTGTAGACTACCAGGTGCTTTCCGCAGGTTGTCGTTACTATTAGCGTGGGTGTTGCCATGGTGATCATGGTGGGCAAGGTAAGGGTAGGTCTTGGAAAGGCAACTCTATAGACTGGAGAGCGTGTAAGGGGCCCTAACTCAGCAGGGCCCTGGGTCAGCCTCTCAACCCCTCAAACGTTTGCAGGACACCCGGCTTCCTCTCAGTTTCCTCGTGTTAGGGTATCAAAGACCGGCTACTTTCACACACCTCGTGAGAGTAACCCTTCACGCCAGCACATGGGGTTACAGACCAGCAAGACGACTGCACCAGGACCACACCCCAGTAGTGACTGCAACCCAGGCCACCTGCACCCGAGTCATGCTCCCCTCACTGCTCCCCTACCCCAGCCAGAGCGGAGCCTTGACCACACACGGTGGCCAGGGTAGGGACTCGGGGAGCCCTGGTCCCAAGGGCTCGGGTGCACTCTTCTTTCTGTAGCTTGCAAGCATTTGCTTAGAGCAGCACATTTTATGTGCTTTCTCTTTTCTCAAGAAGTCCCAGCTGTATGAGGAAATGGGGCCACGGGTGCAAGACAGGCTGGCCTTAGAGTGTTTCCTGCCCCACCTTTGCACTCGGGCCTGGATTCCTGACGGTGGCCGGAGTTCAAGTCCGGACGCCAGCAGGCTTGTGAGAAAGGCCCCTCTTGCTCTGTGTGCCGGGGAGTCGGCCTTCTTTGCAAGGCCGCCGCGCCCCAGAGTGACTGCTGAGAGAGACCCAGGGTGAGGACCTCCATCTAGATCTTTATATGGGACATGTCTGGAATTTGCAGACTTGGTAGGGGAATTCTTATCCAGAACCCTAGATTCTATACGAGATCTTAGGGGAAACCCAAACTGTAAAATAGGCCATATGGAAGCTGCACTGGCTGAGGCCTGAGAACCACCCAGCTCTATGGGGCCTGGCTATTGAAATCAATGGGCCCTCCTTCCTGCACCCAGACCCTTCCCCTGCTTGGCCTGCTTGCCCCTAAGAGACTGATCTTGCACATGCGTCGTGTGCGCTTGTGCAGGCTGGGGCTTCAGCTACCCTCAGCCCCTCAGCATGAATTTCAGATTTCATGAATTTCAGACCCCTCTGGGCTCTTTGGGTTTGTTCTCAACATGTCTGTCTGGCCTCACCGTTTACTGGGACTCAGTTCTCTGGTCCCTTCACTGCCTTTTGCGGGTGCTGTGTTGGCCTTCCCCTCCCTCCCTCCCACCTTTTCTCTTCATGCTCTGTGCAAACCGTACCACCTAGCCAAGCTTCTCTTGAGAGTCAGTTTCCTGGGAGCCCTCCCTGCCTGTGCCAGCCATCAATGGTCTCCCTCCCCGCCTCCCCCCAAAACACAGCAGCTCACAAAGTCAGTGTCCTGTAAAGCAGCACCTGGTTCTTATGTGGTGTATCTGCTTCATTGGTGCCAATATGTGTCAGTCTTGTCCCACCACCGGATCCCCATGATTCACTGATGAAGGGAGGGGCGTAAACTCCTTCCTTCTCTCTTTTCAAGATCTGAATCATATGAATTTCAGCACATAGTAAAGGCTTCAGTAAATAGCTGCCGACTCCTCTAAACCAAAGCAGTGTTGAGACATTCCTGAGGTTACAGAAGCTCCTCCCTCAGGCCGGAATGAATGGGGGGCACTTTTGGGGGTTGGCCATTGTGGGCAGGAGCCCTGGACTGGGGTTGGTTGTTGGCAGATCAAGCCTCCTTGAAGACTTTCCTTTCTGTAGCAGATTTCCCTGAGATGTGCACATACCTCTCCACCTCACAAAGGTCATATTGGGATGAGTGAAGCATTAACCATGTGGTTCTGGCCCATCTTACAGGGATTTGAAACTGGACAACATCCTTCTGGATGCAGAAGGTCATTGCAAGCTGGCTGACTTCGGAATGTGCAAGGAAGGGATTCTGAACGGTGTGACGACCACCACGTTCTGCGGGACTCCTGACTACATCGCTCCCGAGGTAAGACCACGGACAAAGGGCCGCCTCCTCCTGTTGCCAGGGCTGAGGCCTGAGTCCATCCCCATGTGCCAGGGTCATCCAGCGGTGCTGGGGAAGGCTCTGGAAAACCAGAATGGATTCCGGGGAGGAGGGAGAAGAGGCAAGGTAAAAGGCTTTGCCGATTTCTGCATAAGCAAGTGGTGGTGATGGGGAGATTATGGTGAACTGAGAGTAGCAGGCCATTCCCCAAAGCTGGCCAGGCCCTCACTGAGCATCCTCTCACCCCAGTCCAGAGCTACCAGTGAAACTAGGACCAAGAGACGTTTGTTGACTTGTATGATTGCTTTCATTTTTTAATAACCGGAATAAAGGAGAGCCATTGATAAAGGCAGTGATTAGCTTTATCAGCTATAATTGGCCTACGGTGAAACCAAGTGGTTGCCATTTCTAGTGCAGCAGTGATTCCGCATAGCAGGCACACAGGATTGAGCCGGAAGACGAGAGTGCCTGGGCCACATTTTAATAGAGATCAGAGGTGTTCATGGTGAGCCTCGCCAATAGGTTGCCTTTCGTGGGAGTTGCTTGGGTGTTTTGTTCATCATAAAGTGTTTGTTTGCCTTCAGTTTCTGCGGGTCAGTCTTGCCTAGACTGAGAGATATCTAGTGTGGTATGATTCAGATTTAAGACACAGGCTGTCATAAATACTTAATAAAAATGGTCCTGAGTGTTCTGGCACATGTGAGATGAGAAGGAAGTACCAATCCCCTTTAAGCATTGTCCATGGTGGGTAGGGGTTAGCACAGCCAGATTTCATTTCCTTCCAGTGGGCATTGTTTGAGCACCTGCTAGACGCAAAGCCATGTGGGGATGAAGGATTGACTAAGACCCTGGTGGCTCTCCTAAAATGACTTTGTGTCTAAAGAGAGTGACAGGTAAGTAAACAATGAATTACGCAGAATAAATAGGTACACAACACAAGACGGTAACCTCAGGGATCGGGGTGGGGGTGGGGTTTCTTAGAGCACCTGGTGGATGAATTGAGTTGTAGAGAATCAGCAGGATTTCCTTTGGTGGTGTGAAGTGGGGAGCATCCCTGAAAACAGCAGGAAGGACTGGAGTGGGCGTGGGGCAGGCAAGGAGGCTCAGTATTCCTGGGCTCTGAATCCTTTAAGGCAGGGCTATGTTTCTAATCCGGGTACTCCCAAGCTCCGGCACACTAGTCAGTCTCCTAGTAATGGTTTGTTGAATGAATAAAGGAATGAGAACTTGTGATCCTCCAACATGAGCAAAGACCAGGGGATGAGAACATTCTTGGCCATTTTTAGAAAGGAAGATAGTGTGGCTAGAAGAGAGGATTTCTTAGTGCTCTTAGTAATGAACAAGATTAAGAAAAAGGACCAAGGAAAGTGGCCTTTATTCTGTAGGATCTGTGGACCCACTGAGGGTTTCCCAGTAGAAGGAGGGTCATCATCAGACCCGTCCCAGAAAGAAGACAGGCAACAGCAGTGTAGATCAGAAGCCAGAGGGTCAGGGAAGGATGGTTGAGAGTCTTTCCACAGCCCAGACAAGACACGGGGAGACCTGAGGAGGGTCAGAGAGTAAGGATGGTAATAGGTAAATTCTCACTGGAACCTCCGTCTTCTAAGAGATCTGAAGAATAGAGATTTCAGTGTGTCTCTACTAGTATGTTCTCTTAGCAGGGACATTAGGAATTTAACTTCCAAGGAGAAATCATTGAAAGCAAGAGCTCTCGATTGAGACTTGCTTTTTCTACCACCTTCCTCATTCGCTCTTTATCATCAGAATGCTTGGTCCTAGGCCCTCTGTGAATTGATGCCAGAGTCAAAGGGTTGACAGCCCAGTGTACTAGTCAAGGACCCAGCCCAAGATAAACATTCACTTTATGATGAACAAAACACCCACACAACTTTCACAAAAGGCAATCCATTGGTGAAACAATGAATAACTCTGGTCTCTGTTTAGAGTGGGCCCTAGACACTCTTCCTTCCCATTCTACACTTGTGCCAACTCTGCAGCATCGCCACTCCACGCGAAATGAAATCCCTGGTCTTACTGTAGGCAAATTACAGCTGATAAGGGTATCGCTACCTTTATCAAAGGATCATTGGGAAGATTAAATGAAATTATGCCGCTAAAGCATTTAGCACAGTGCCTGGCCCACAGTAAGTGCTGGGTCAGTGGTGGCTCCGTCACAGTCATCATGGTCGTTGGGTTGTGCAGTGGGTGGGAAAGGCACAGACCTGAGAGTTGAGACTCCAGGCCAGACTTAACCACTGATGCCCCCATGTGATCTTGGCCAAGAGGCAAAATGTTTTGGACCCTCAGGTTCCTCATCTTTCAAATGGGAAAATAATTCCTGCCCTACCCACCTCATCAAGCTATTTTGAGAATCTAATGAGATTAGAGCATGGAAATGCTTCAGAAAGCATAAGCCTGTATTCAAATAGGAGGGGTTGTGAGACACCTGGCTAACCCCGAAACCAGAGACACGTTCTGAGGCGTTAGCTCTGCCCTGGGGCTTTTCTTCCCACGGTGTGCCCTTGGCTGACCTCCATGGCACCCCCTCTCCTTTCTCCATGCCCAGGCCCCACTCCCCGTCAAACGGCGGCCAGCCCTGGGTAGTGCCTGGCGTCATCAGGCCCAGTGCCTGCTCTTTTACCCCAGCTCTGACCCATCGAGGGGTTGGCTGCTGCGCCAGGTGTCCTCCCATGGCATGTGAAGCCTTGCCCTTCTCACCAGCTCCATCCGTGACAAGGCGATTAGGAAACAGATAATTAGGGCCAAGCCTAAGGGGAATTTTAGAAAAGATGCCACCCAAAATAGGAAGGCTCTGGAGGGGCCTGAGGAAGGGTGGGCAGGGCTGCTCTGTGGTTTCCCCAGCGCCATCCTGTCTGAGCACACACAGGGCCACCTGGAGGCCACCTCCCCACCGCACCGAGGAGGCACAGAACCCAGCTGTGCCACTCCCCAAGGCTGGGGGGTGGCTTCCTTAGCACCAAGGCCCTCAGAGCCCAGGAGAGAAGGGGGCATGCCCAGGAAGATACACACGGTGGGCACACCTGGCAGCCAGTCTCCCTGAGTGTTGGAACTGGGCTGGTCACAGGGGTAGGTTCAGAAAAATACAGAGCCCCTACCCTCTGGTGGCTTATGGATGCCCTGGGGAGACAGCTGACCATGAACAAAGTAGCTCAACTGCTGGTAGTATGTGGAAAGTGCCTGCCAGATATTAGGGCAAGGGTCTTAGGGTGTCAGAGGAGAGGAGAAAAGCTGGAGAAGTCCAGGAAAGCTTTCTGGAGGAGGTGGGTGATAGCCATGACCTTGAAGGTGGTACCACAGTGAGCCAGGCTGGGCCGCTGGGTCTTTCAAGGTTGAGGAAGTCTTGGGCTTTGGCTTTCCCTTTGCCTTTGGAACAGAGCAGAGTTACTGGCTCCTCAGTGGAGCCTGCAGCTCTGACCTTACAGATAACCCTGTGCTGACCACTGGGCTGAGACCAAAGGTCCTAACCAAGCAGCTTTACCAGCCCCAAATAATTTCAAGTTGGCTGCATTTGCTCACATTCCTTTTCATCCTAAACTCTGAGGAGTCCTAAAATGTGCATGTTTTTACTGTTTTCAGAATGCTTCTGCCCATCTTTTGATTTAATCCCAAGCAATCTACAACCTCTAGAAGGGCATTTTCAGTAGACCCCAGACAGTCTAGATACTTGGGTTCAGCCTCCTCTTCCATCTTGGAATCTGAGAACTGAGCTGGAGCCTTGTTCTGTAACAAGTTACCTGAGAAGTTACCTGCCTGGGGTGTCCTGCAAGCTGGAATGGCCTTTGCCTACTTGCGGGGGAGTCCTCAAAATACCACCCCCCTTGGGTACATGCACTCCAGCCGTGCTTCTCCACAGCCTTCACCTTTTGGAGTTCTTTATAGAATGACAGCGCTGAGAGCGGCCAGAGATGTCCTCCCGCCCACCCGCCTGTCTCTGGGCAGTACCACGCCTGGTCTTGCTCTGACTGCGCATTGTTTCTGCTCTGAGCCAAACACACATCAGCGACCTGCTACATTCTATATAAACGTGGAGACCAAACCTTATAGAAGAAAAACTGGGTTTAGCACCACCTTCTAATTATATAGAGCTTTGCATTTTGCAGTAGGTTTTCAAAATCTTCCACCTTAATTAATCTTGTGAGGTTAAGCTGAGAATCTGAGCCTCATCTGATACATGAGGAAGTCAAGTGACTGGCTTGAGATCACCCAGAAATCTAATGCCAGACTTGAAGTGAAACTGGATACAACCTGGTTGATCTTCCGTCTCCTTCCAGCACATGGCCAGTGCTGAAGAAAAACTGGGATGGGGCAGTTACTTGCTTTTCAAAAAGTTCTGCAGCTTCTTGACTCAGAGTAGAATTCCTCTTGTGCACTGACATTCTGATTCCGTTTGTAAAACTGCAGTCCTTACACACCATTCTGCAGGAAGCCCATGGTGTTGAGTATTCAGCATCATGTCATACGTGCATGTAACCTAAGTGACTTTGACTCCACACACTTGGTCAGAGAGAGAAAAGAGAGGCAGAGAACGTAGATAAGAAAAATGGCCACCGTCAAAGATAAAATGCACCAGACAACCAAGGAGAGGATTTGATTTGAGCTCTTGGAATAGGGAGAATGTTTATGGAACACCTCAAATAAAAAGAAGGGGGTCTGGGGCTTCCCTGGTGGCGCAGTGGTTGAGAGTCCGCCTGCCGATGCAGGGGACACGGGTTCGTGCCCTGGTCCGGGAAGATCCCACGTGCCGCGGAGCGGCTGGGCCCGTGAGCCACGGCCGCTGAGCCTGCGCGTCCGGAGCCTGTGCTCCGCAACGGGAGAGACCACAGC
>NW_006787408.1:2506832-2517374 GCF_000442215.2 Lipotes vexillifer
ATATAGAAGCAGAAAACAAGGATTCATCATCGAGCCGTAGGAAAGTCATGGGTCTTTTCTCAGAATATGCAAGAGCATAGTGGTCCTTTCTGATTAGAACACAAATGGGTGGGGAGATTTATTGACAATAGTTTCTTTTCCAAGAGCACAGGCCTCCGTAAATTCAGCATTGTCACCATTTAAAGAGGACTAAGATTCTGCTCACCCTTCCACTCAGTGAGCTGTGCCCTGGGATGAGCGTGCAATGGGAGACCCAAATTTGCTGCACGCACTCACTCACCCCAATTTTAGTGTCAAAAATGTGCACAGCTTTTTACACGGCCCTCAGTTCAAGTCGGGAACTTCATCTGGTGCTCAGGCAAAGAAGCAGTCTGTTGCCCCTGGAAGACAGACTGTGGGTATTGGTTTTTGAAAGCTGGCCCCCAACATGGTGCCTCCCATACTCAATTTTCACTCAACTTGCTGATTTAGAACCTAATTTTATGTAAGGCAGCTCCGCCCTACAAGGGGGCAAGCTGGAAATTGAGACGCGCATCTTCCCACGGGCGCTTGTGGCGCAGGCGTAGCCACAGAGTGCAGCTTTCGGTGGACCCTGACGTTGCCCGTCTCCCAAACAGATCCTGCAGGAGTTGGAGTATGGCCCCTCGGTGGACTGGTGGGCCCTAGGGGTGCTGATGTACGAGATGATGGCTGGTCAGCCCCCCTTCGAGGCCGACAACGAGGATGATCTGTTTGAGTCCATCCTCCATGACGACGTGCTCTACCCGGTCTGGCTCAGCAAGGAGGCCGTCAGCATCCTGAAAGCTGTGAGTCACTGGCCCTCACCCACTTTCTGCTCCCCTGGCTTTCCCACCTCTCTCTCTCCCTGCCCACTCCTCCTTTCTCTCTCTCCTCTCTCTCTCTCACTCTCTCTCTCTCTCTCTCTCTCTCTCTCTCTCTCTGTCTCCCACCTCTGCTCACTGCTGAACAGAAGGGGCGGAGGGCAGTCACCGCTGGGAGCTCAGGCCCACTGCACCCGCTCCTGCCAGAAACGGGGTCTGGGACAAATTACTGTTCTTGTGGGAAAGGGACACCATGTCTGTGTTTCCTGAGGAAGGCTCCATGCACCTGGGTCCTCCAGTGCTGTAAAGGGGGAAGAGCCAACCCCTGCTCCACTGGGGTCACCCCTGCTGCTTGCACTCTGGGGGCTGGACCCTCCTTCCTTACCTGCCACCCATAGCCTGTCTTCCTCCGGGGCCTGCAGTGGGGGAGGGAAGGGAGGCATTGTGCACCTGTGTCCGCGACAGCATCGCTGATCAAAAAAGACGCCACTCAAGATCCCTGTGGCCACGCTGGATCCAGATGTAATAGAGAGACTGCCCCCCCACCCCCCGCCAACAGATAGTCCCTCACAGGTGACAATGCTTAGTACGTGCTCAGCATACCCATTGCTGCATTGTAAGACACTTGTACTGTGGCAAGTAAGTGAAGTTACCTGTCCCCCTTGGAATGCTGGGGGAGCTGAGGTGCACGGAAGGTAAGCAGACCAGCTTACCTGGGAACAGTCACCCCACTGGGCTGAGGCCATGACAGCACAGGAATCTTGACTTCCGGTCCTGGCTCCCTTCGCCCATCAGAATGCCCCAAAGTTCCGAGTTGGCGTGCCTCAGTCACAGAATTTGCCATATCCAAATACCCGCCCTACCGTGATTTAGTTTTGTTTTTTCAATCGAGTCCCCAAATCTACCTAATTATATGTAATTTATAAAGAAATGTTATATAACTATCATAAATGGGAAGAGTATCACTTGTCATAGTTAATTAACATAAATTATCCCATGAAAACGGTAAAAATGACCTAAAATCATTTCGCAGGTATCCGGCAGGGGACATGTATCATATTTTGGAAAATGCCACAGCAGGACATGTTGCTTCTTTCTGCAGCTCATTTTTTCCTTCCTCTTCCCTTTTCTCCCTCACCTCATTTCTTTCCTCCCTTCTGCATCTATTTCTCTTTCCCCCCTTCTTGCTCTGCCCCTTCCCTCTCCTGCTTCCCTCCCTCCCTCCCTCCCTCCCATTCACTGATTCAACGAGCGACCATTTGTTGAGTGTTTCCAGTGCGCGGGGCATTGTGCTAGATGCTGACTAAGCACTGGTGAGTGTAACAGCCGTCATCCCTGCCTTGCGAAGATTGTGATCCAGCAGGAGAAGGTGGGCAATAAATAAAAAGCACATCCATGTGTGGTCACAATTGGGATAAGAGCAGTGAAGGAAGCAAACAGAGTATGCTCATTCACTCATTCATTTATTCAACACGTATTTATTGGGCATCTTAGGATGTGCCAGACACTGTACCAGGTGCTGGCTAAGGAAAAACCTGTAGCACCTGAGGCAGCCAGAACGCCCCCAGCAGAGCTGGTCACTCACGTTGGGCCCTGAACACCAGCCTGACACACTTTCCTGTGAGCCCCCTGCTGGCACCCCAGGTGGGCCCTTTCATTATGGATGACCTAGAGCAATGGTCTTCAACTAGGGGTGATTGTGTCCCCCATCGTCCCCCAGAGACATTTGGCAACGCCTGGAGATGCTTTTAGTTGTTACAACTTGGAGGGGAGGGGTGCTATTGGCATCTAGGAGGTAAAGCCCAGGGGTGCTGCTAAACATCCTGCACTGCCCAGGACAACCCCCAGACAAAGAAGTATCCAGTCCAAAATGTCATTAGCACAGAGGCTGAGAAACTTTGACCTACAGAGATTCAGAAGAGGTCGTGCCTGTGTCAGCTGGTTGGTGAGGGTGAAGTCTCTGGGAAAAGAGAAGCGCCTCTGGCTCGGGGTCAGCTTCCTGAGAAGCTAAAACCTGTATGTTTATCCGTAGCCCTGATACTTCCCCTCCCAGAAGTGGGAGGACAGGAAGAGCTGAGGGAGCAAGGAGAAGTCTTCTACTCCCTTGGCCTTGGAACGCTTCACTTCCTCACATTGTCACCTGATTCTAGGGCCAGGCCAGGTTTTCCATGACTCTGGCCACTGATCTGTGTCTCTGAGGGCTGCTGCCTACATGCAGAACTCTCCAGAAGGCCATTTGCACCAGAGAGTTATGCAGTGCACAACCTGTGCAACGGTAGTGGCAGTCCTGCTGCCTCCCTTCCTCAGCACTGTGCCCTGAGGCCCAGCCTTCAACCCGCTGTTCACTCACCTCCGTGTACTGAGTGCACAGTGGGAGCCAGGCACTGAGCCAGATGCTGGGAAGATAGAACTGATTCCTGTATCATAGAGCTCACCAAGGAGAAGAGATGTTTAGACAAACTATAATTTAAATAAACGAGAAGCATGGTGTCTTAGTTGTCCACAGAGTGAATCTGGGGAGGCTTCACAGAGGAGGCAGCATTTTGACTGTTTCTTCGAGGATAGTTAGGGGCTAGAGAGGGGCCTTGGACCAGGCAAGTAAAGGATGCAGAAGGCGAGCGAGAGAGACTGGCTACAGACTGAGTAGTTTGTGTGTGCCAAACTAAGGGGTATGGACTTTATCCTGTGGGCGATAGGAATCAGGGGTGTATAAGCAGGGGTGACCTCTGCCAGCTGTTCGATTAGAAGGATGAAGTGTGTTGGCACCATTCCTAACCCCTCACTCTCTCGTCCATGGCTCCCCTGCCTTTCAGGGGTGCCAGGCAGGAGGCAGGAGGAGGCTCCTACTGCCCAGGAGAACCTCCCTTGCTGATGAAGCCTAAAATGCTATCATTATAGATTTATCCCTTTGGATTATAATTTGTCCTCTTAGGTTCCTTTGTTGAAATCTAAACTTTCAGCCTTCACCCCATGAAATATAATACTCAGTCTCTGACACACATGCACACACACACCCCTACCTTTATTCTGGGTGGC
This sequence comes from Lipotes vexillifer, assembly GCF_000442215.2. Classification (NCBI taxonomy): domain Eukaryota; kingdom Metazoa; phylum Chordata; class Mammalia; order Artiodactyla; family Lipotidae; genus Lipotes; species Lipotes vexillifer. The sequence goes on from NW_006787408.1 coordinate 2,510,690, forward strand.
TATCAGAAATATTTCCACCTACCAGCACTGATTTGTTTCAGGCTTATGTTACTATACATCTGCTCAATGAAATTAACATTTGCCATCAGGACTGACTCAGTTAACAGGAATAATCATTTCTCCTGAGTGTGTGAGGTCACAAGACACCAGCCAAAAAGTACAGAACACGTCACTGTGTTTTTTACTGACAGGCATTGAGGAGAAGTAAGCCTTTCTTTTTCTTGTTTTTTATCTGTTAATCTGTGTGGGGTTTTGTGCTAGAGATTACAAAGTCGATTTTTCTAAAAAAGTAGGAGGGCCTAGGTCCAGGCAAAGGAAAGAGGAGGAAGTGCCTTTGATAACTGACCTTAACATGAATATCTGGCCTTCTTTCCTTCCCTCAGAAAGGACTGCTGACCTCTCAGTATGAGTTTATCAGACCTCAGTCTCCCTGATGAGAAGACTTGCGAATCTGAGGGGGAATCACAGGGTTAGAGAGTCTGAGCTCCTAATCCTGCCTTGATACCTTGCTGGCTGTTTGACCTTGGCCAAGTTAATTAACTTCTCTGTGCCCCAACGACCTCACTTATAAAGTAGGGGTCATGATAGTACCTCAGAGGGTCACGCTGGGTGAAGCGAATCAATGCATGTATATGTGATACTATGTGTAGAACGGTGGCTGGCGCACAGTAAGTTCTGTGTAAGAATTAAAGAGCCCCCTGAGGTGCAGAGCCCCCGAAAATGTAGAAAGTGGGCTTGGGAGGTGATGCTCAGGATGCTGCCTTGGCTGAGTTCCGTATTCCCCTCACAGCCTGTGCCTGCCGGGCCTTTGTCACTGATTCCGTCTCTCTGCTCATCCCCGCAGTTCATGACCAAGAACCCTCACAAGCGCCTGGGCTGTGTGGCGGCACAGAACGGCGAGGATGCCATCAAGCAGCACCCGTTCTTCAAGGAGATCGACTGGCTGCTCCTGGAGCAAAAGAAGGTCAAGCCGCCCTTCAAACCTCGAATTGTAAGTGGGCCCTGAGCTCGTTCCACGGCGCGGGCGGGCCTGGCTCCCATGCGCAGAGATGGGGGTCTGGGCACATTTTACAGCCAAGATGACAAGGGCAGGAGGTCACCAAGAGGCCCCCTAAAAGAGAGTCTCCTTGGCCCTGGGAGTTTACTGTCGAAAACACATAACCGATAGCGGTAACCAAGGTGATGATTTATACGGGACACAGAAGAACCTTTTGTACCTTAATCAAATTTTATTTATCTTGATCAAAAATTATAGATGATACTGGTTTTCCATGTGTGGCAGCAATATAAGGCTTCCTTTTGGATAAGCTTTCTTTTAAATGAGTCCATTTAAAGAAAAATGTTAAGTAACTAATTGTCGCAGTCATTCTGTGGAGCGAGCACAGAGCGTGAAGCTGAGCCTCAGAGATGGCCATTTGAGGAAGACTGTCCCCCGGGGCTGCCCATGGGTGCTGGCTCTGTAAGAGGCTGTTTCTTTCGGCCACATCTCTGCCCTCTCTGATCCACTCTCCCCTTCTGCCTTCACTCCAGCCTCAGCACACACTCCTCCCAGGTTCTTGGGCCTGTTGTGCTCATGCCAGTCGGACGAGGGTGCATTAAAGGGTGTTTGAAGCTCAGAGATTGGAAAAAGGAATAGGCCTGTCGATTCCGGGCTTAACTCAGAGACCGTGTCGTGGCAGTGACCTTCTGCTGGAAGGGGAGAGGGCCGGCGGTGCTCTCCTGAAAATGAGAGAGAGAGAGAGAGAGTGGGTGTGGGTGTGCATGCGTGTGCATGTGTGTGTTTGTGTGTGACGGGGGAAATTCTTATCTCTGCTGGATCCTAGCCCAAGGAGGCAGTCATTTAGACTGAAACTTTGGGTAACCAGCTGGGTAGCATCCTGGGGGCGAGGGAGGGTGTGTAACATAGGAAGTTATAGGGCAGAGCCCCAGAGTCGTGGGGCTGGGGGTCTCGGACAGGGAAGACCTGAGATTATCCAGTCGGCCCTCAGTCACCCCACATTCTTTCTGTCAGAGGACCCCTTCTTCCTCACTTCCAAGTACAGAAAAGACCCTCCTGTGCTTTGGGTATCATCAGAGAGGAAATCTACTGTATTCCAAGACATTTTCTGGGGCGCAGTGGTTGAGAGTGCGGTGCTTCTCAGAAATGTTTCATGTCGGGGGTAACTCGCAGCTGAAGGGTGTGGTCCGGGCCTCAGCCAGATGCGAGCATGGCAGGTGAACGGTCCCTGGACACTCAGTCCTGTCTCCATTCCTCATTTGCTTCCTTCTTGGGTTTTTATGATTTTCGCTGGCTGGCACACAGCCTGGAGCAGGCTAAATTCAGGTTTACCTTCTTTCTTTGTTAGCATCACCCACAGTTCTGGGGCCTGTCCTGCCAAAGGCCCGTGCTGTGGGCTCGGGACAGGGCTCACCGCGTGCGCCAGCCTGCCTGAAGGCCGCCCCACCCCATCCCGAGGGTCTCTGAAGGTGGCCTTTAAGGACAAGATGAGCTGACAAGGTTCCCCAGACAAAGCGAGGGGAAGCAGGAGACCAGAGGCCAGGCAGAGGAGGAGAAACAAAAGACTCGGATCGGAGGGTGAAATGTTACTTTAGGTTCAATCTAATAACTTAATCAACCCAAAGAAAACTGAGACGTAGAACTGAGTAAGGAATCCAGGCCCAACAAACAGGAACCTGGGACGAGAGCAGGGACCAATCGGCCAGTGCAGGTCTGCAAGATGACTTGGACTCCAGTCTAGGCACCAGCTCAACGAAAGGACTGGGCACTAGGCTTGTGGCGGGGAGGGGGAGGACTCGAGGAGCAGCTTTCTCCCGGGCATGCAGCCTGGAGGGGACAAGCGCCAGGGGACCATCAGCAAAGTGTGTGAAGGGAAGAGGGGGCCCGGGTGGGGCAGAGGCAGACAGGGAGTCTTTGCCAAGAGGCCACAGGGAAGCAAGGAATTCGGGAAGCTCTTTGTGATAAAAGGCGCAAGGAAGCTCTAAAGGATGGATTCACAGAGGAGGGTCTCTCACTGGGGTAGAATAGTGGCAGATCATCACTCAGATCCGGTGGAGGTGAGTCCTCTGAGATGGCCAAAGACCCGAGTAGCTCTGGTCTCCAGGAGCTCTTCCCAAAGCCCTAGCAATGCCAGGGGCTCCTCAGTGGGGCTTCCACCCTCCAGTCTGAACTCTGAGCCCAGTGAAAATGCAGACCTGAGCGGAGTGACATTTTGAGCAGTCCCTGGCTTCCCTGGAGTAAGGGGAGGGCAGGAAGGACAAGTGTGAGATTTCTGTGGACCTGCAGGATGGGCAAGGAACCAGACAGAGGAAGGGGGAGGAATGAAGCGTGAACCAGGAGACCGAGCAGGTGACCCAGTCCGCTATCCTAGAGCTGCCCCTGGCCAGAGGTGCAGGTGCTCCTGCGGTCAGTGGGTGACGGCCCCCCAGGAACCAGCAGTAGAAGCCCCATCCTGTGGGTCAGGTGGGACTACCTCTCTACCTAGGTAGAGCACAAGGGCCCAGCGCTTCCCTTCCCAGGGCCTCTCGAGGGTCCCCAGCCTGGGACCAGAGGGCAGGACTCTGCTTGCTTCCTTCGCTGAGGGGCTCAAGTAGGCTTCCAGGGGCCGTCCAGGAGCTCCCACCAAGTTCAAAACTGTCTTAGCATTCCTAAAGACTGAGTTCATCATTGCCTTGGAAATCATCCTCTGTGCATGTTCCTGTTCGCCCCCCCCCCCCACAGACCTCCAGAGTCATCCTCAACACTGTTGGGGGTCAGGGGAGAGGGCGTTTATTTGGTTGGTTTGAATTCAGTTTGGAGGAGAGAATTAGAACATCCAAAGGAAGGGTAAGAAGGGAAGCTTCGTGTGTATGTGTGTGTACAAGAGGTGTTTCTGGTCACATTTGGAGCTGAGTAATGTTGATCCATACTGAGTTCTCGGCTATAGGTCATTCAAGAAGTATTCAGGTTATTTAGATCTCTGATCACAACTATATCCTTGGGACTAGAGATTTCTCTCCAGAGAACTACTAAAATCGGAAAAGAAAAGAATAGTCTTCATCTAGTTAGCAGGTTGGAAAGGTGTCCCAAATCTGTCCCTTAAATGAAAACTCGTTTCTGAAACATGTTCATGGCACCACCCTGAGTCATCTGTGGGCTTGTGTACAACAGAAACAGATTTTAAGTTGAATTAAAGCCCACTGCAGTGGCGGACATACTGTGTTTCTCATCTCTAAAAGCCCTGTAGGGCCAGTGTGAAAACTCACACGGGCGTTTATAAGCCGTCACCCCCTCTAACCATCTCAGGACTCACCGCGGGGGTGTGGGACAGCCTGGCTCAGATGCCAGGGGTGAGCATGGCTCTGTGCTCCAAAAGCAGGGTCAGCCTCACCCCCAGACAGAATAGATGGCCACATACAAGAGGTCATTGGAGAGACACTGGGAAGCTGAGGTATGTCTCCACAGAAGTCATCTTCTGTTCACGGGGCAGGGAGTTCCAACACAGGACAGGCTTCCCGTGGGCTTCAGGTAGCACATAACTTGAGGACACATCAGATGCCTTCCGAGGAGAGCAGCAGCAGAAAGGTTTTGTCGGAGGGAGGAAAGAAAACTGGTCTGGAGCCTGACATGGGGAACAAGTGGCCAAGATGGTGGGTCGCAAGCAGCCAGGGATGGTGTGAGTTTCTTAGATCTTAGGGACAGACTCCGAGTTAAAGGAAAGCCACTGTGAGAAGGAAGGGGACAAGTCTATGAGCAGGTATCTCCAGCCATGCACCTTGGTGGTGGCCTGGAGAAGACACTGGGCATGAGTTTTAGCAGCAAGGAAAGCGATGCACGGACTCCCCTATCTCATGGGGCTGAAGAGCCCCAGGGCGTTCGGTCGAGGTCCTGGGGCTCGTGAGGGAACTGCAGGGCTTCTTTCGCTTCCTACCCATGCCCCGCTGACGTCACACCAGGATACCACTAGTGCCCAGGATCCTTCTGAATAGCTGCTCTCCACTCCTCAGCTGGCCCTACTGAATCTGAGCACCCTGGGGGGCATCCTGCCTGTCTGATTCAGGAAGGAGTGGGTTTTGTCTGGCTGGGGGGAGACTGGGTGAGGTCATGTCATCCAGTCTAGGAGTTACGAAGAGACAAGACGTAGTGGCCTATTTTCCACAGCTCCTGACCGTCCCCACTCCCCCCGCACAGACGGAGCCCCTCCACAGCTGGTGGGCACAGCAGGCCTGCACTCTGCCCAGGTTGGCTCAGCTGGAGGTGGGGCGGGTCCCTGGATCACCCCCACAGGGGCTGAGGATATGGCCGGAGAACAGCTCCCAGGCCTGGTTTCCATCCCCTCTGCAGGAAGCCTCGCCCCTCTAAAGATATCACCCAGGACACTGTCCAGATTCGTAGCTGGAATTTGGCCTCTGGGCAGGTTCCGTCCCGTACCTCAGTTGGCTGCCGTCCCCTCCAGGCCTTTGCCTTCTCGAGATGTTTGCTGAGCTGAGACTTCTGCTCCCTGGCGCCGGAGCCTCCGTATCTAACCACTGCCCTGACTCGCCAGCTGTCAGTATTCCACTGGGTTTCCTACCTACAGCTTTTCATCCCTTTGCACTAACCCCACGCCAGGACATTTTTCAGTGGCTTTTGCTTCTGCGTGGAGATTTCCTTCTCATCTTTCCTGCCAGCTGTCTTATCTTGTATATTCTCCCTCCTCCACCTTCCTTTTTATGCTCCTCCCGTCCACCCTTTATCCACCCACATACTCGACTGACGTTGCACAAGCAGTGTGCCATCAACACCAAACCAGAGACTTGGTGCCATCATGCGCTCAAATCAGTTTTCTGGGGGTGGCTCGCTTCAGAGCAAGGGCATACAGCAGTGGACAGGTGGGGGAATAGAAAAGCCAGCGAGGCTGGATCCATGGCCTTTGATGCTGGAAAAAGTCGCCAGGCGTAGAATTCACTGGTCTATCCCACTGGGGATTTGGTTCCAAAATGGCGGCATCATTTGCTGCCATTAAAAGTAGCCCATTTAGCTTTTGTGTTGCCATCGGGCTTGCCTTCCTTGGGGACTGTAGGGGAGAGAAGTGATGTGCTTGGTGTGGTTGAAGGGCATCATCCAACCTTGTAGATCTTGGAGGTATTCTGCTCACTCCTGGCTTCTCTCCTGCACACGCCTCCCCCGCCCCAAACGCATTAGGCTCTGGGGCTTCGGCGCTGGAATGGGGGGGAAGCCAGCAGAGGAGGGAGAGGTCTGCCTCCCCAGCAGCCTAGCTGTCCTCAGTGAAAGCCAAAGATAATGAGGGAAATGCCAGCCAAGTAAACTTCTCTTTGTGTACGTGTTCTCTCTTTTCAAGTTTGCTTCAGTGTGAATGTCCCTCTTTAAGGTAAGGCCTCCAGAGTGGGGAGTCTTTCCAGGTAGGTGAGCCCTCAGGCCGGGTGACACGGAGGTCCCTTTCAACCTCATGATCTGTTCCATCCAGCCATCCACACTGCATGGCGGGACCCCCAAGGGAGGCCTTTCCTGCATGCTCCTGCATGACTGGGCTGTGCTGAGAGAAAACTGGGAAGTGGGCCTGAGACCCTCACACCCTCACCAACTCAGCGGCCGGAGGAGGAGCCCTGCTGACCAGGCAGCCCCTTCCCCTAAAGCCAGCCCCCTGGCCAAGGGACCTCCTGAAAGCGTGAACCATGAAGACAGAGCCCCGGGGACCATGAGGGGCCG
>NW_006787408.1:2517462-2521345 GCF_000442215.2 Lipotes vexillifer
GCAGGAATGGGGCCCAGTCGGTCCCTGCAGACATGTGAGGACATCCCACTGGCCTGCGTCTGTGCCAGAGTGAGAGCCCTTAGCCTCCGAGAGGCTGCAGGGTCCCGCCAAGAGCCAGGATGCTGGCCCGGGGCTGGAGGGCATGGGAAAAGTCCAGGAACCTGTTTTTAGTAGCTGGCCCAGGTGATGGCATGGAAAAGTGGACAGGGCACTCGCTTTCACCCCAGAGAGACCTGGGTAGGAATAAAATTGCTGTCCCAGGATAGTCGTGTGAACCTGGGAATTCACTTCCAGCCTCCTAGAGCCGTGACCTCCTTATGTGTAAAATGGGGTTGAGAATACCTGCTCACAGGATTACTACAGGGTTAGTTTACAGACCTCAGATGTTTTGCATACTACAGATTCTCAATAAATTTTAGTTCCTGTCTCTCCATTCATCACCCCCAACCCAGCCTGTTAAAGCCCCTCTCCCTCTTATCCCAAGACTCCAAGAATCAAGAATTAAGGATTGCAGGAGGTGGTGTGGTATTTGGAGGCTGGGGTGTGGAATCAGATGCAGCCAGGTTCTGATTGGGGCCGTAGGATCTTGGGAAAGTCACCTCATCTCTCTGAGCCTCAGTCTGCTGACCCATAGAATGGGGATGATAAAATCTACCACACTGGATTGCTGTGAGGAGAGGAAAAGCTAATGATGTGAGATGATTAGGAGAGCCCTTCATACACAGTGAGTGCTGGGGATGGCGCTGATGCTGACAGCGATGGAGACAGTGGGGGTCTAAGCTGAGGGAGGCCGGTCTGGACAATATTTCTGTCCCAAAGGGGTGGAGGGGCCAGGAGTTCAGATGAGGGATGACACCCTGTGCTCAGGGGAGCAGCCATCCATTACAGGGCAGAAAGGCAGAGACTGGCAGAGAACACAGTTCAGACTCTGCCCCAGAGCCTCCTGGGGCTTAATTCTGGCACAGCCACCGGTCTGAGCTGGGAGAGTACTAGAAAAGGAGGCGCTGCAAGACAGTTACTCACCCCAGATGCCAGTATTCCCAGTCCTTTGCCCCTTGGAAGACCCCCAAGGTTCCCCAACTTTTATTCTGTGAACTTGCTCACCAGCTTTACTCTTCTTGCCTTTGGTCTCGGCAGTGTTTTTGCTGAGCAGGGCTGCGTGACTCTCAGTGCCCCAGCCCTGAAATGGTAGCAGTCACAGCTTCCCAAGTATTTCTAAGCTAAGCAGCCTCAGTGGGGCGTCTTTGACTCTACACAAGAGATTTCTCCATCAGGGAGTTCTGACGGCAGGAGCGTCCCTGTGGCCAAGGACTGGAGGGCCCACCTGTGCTTCACCTTGGTCCTCCCAGCACCCACCCCAGGGCGGGGATCTGAGCCCTAGGCTGGGCACTTCCATAAGCTCCAAAGTTTTTATTTATGACTTAATAGCTGTGAGCTTGGGATTCGCCTTCAAGGATTCACCAAACTAGTGTATATTGAATTTAATCTCCTCTCTGCCCCATGAACACTTCAGGGAACACACACACCCTACCTGGGAGCATGGGACCTACTAGGCTGTGCCTGATTGAAAGTGGGGAGAGCAGGGGCCATCAGAGAAGGTTCTCGAGAGTTGCTGGATCTTGGCAGAGAAAGCCAGGAAGGGTTAGGAAGAGAGAACTACACGGGACAAGGCATGAAAGGGGAAAGGGAAAGGCAGGATTCAGATCAGCTCTTTTTTTTTTTTTGCGGCACGCGGGCCTCTCTGTCGTGGCCTCTCCCGTTGCGGAGCACAGGCTCCGGACGCGCAGGCTCAGCGGCCAGCTGCTCCGCGCATGGGGGATCTTCCCGGACCGGGGCACGAACCCACGTCCCCTGCATCGGCAGGCGGACTCTCAACCACTGCGCCACCAGAACCACTGCGCCACCAGGGAAGCCCAGATCAGCTCTTTCTAATGGGTATTTAGTGAGCATGTGCTCTATGCCTTCTGGGAAGCCCTGGAGGGGGAGGTAAACATAGAAGGACGTGAGGAGCTTAGATGGCAGGAGGAGATACTGAACACGACACACTTGAAGAATCCCAGGCAATGGGATAAAATTCAGGATTTGACTTTGGGAGGGGAGTCTTGAGGTTTGCCCGTCGAGGTTAGAGGACGGAGCGGGAGAGATGGCACGGAGAAGATGGCCTCCCCAGTCAGGCCTCTGTGGGTCACAGGAGCCACTTCCCACCCAAGGTCTCATAGAAGCTCTTGTCCAGAAGGGCCACGCAGCTGGGTGAGCAGCGCCCTCCTGCCTGTCTCTGCAGAGAAGGCTACAGGGTGGTCCTGCAGCCAGGGGAGGGGGGGGCATAGTGGTCAGAGGCTGGATAATGTGCGTCAAAGTAAAAGCAGATAGAATCTCAAGCTTTTCCCATGGAAGGGCTCCATCGTCCAGCCCTCAAGCCAGCATTTGCTCTTTGAAGGGTGTAGGCACCAAGGGACATTTTGCCACCTGACAGGGTTCCCCCGTCCACACCAGCCTACAAGTCCAGGACCTTGAAGCTCCAGGGCTGCATCTGTCATAGCGGAGGGAAGCTCTTGGAAACCCAGTTTTGCATCTCGGGGGATCAGTGCCCTGTTTCCTCCCCACTGTTTGCGCTGGGATAAGGGGTGATAACAGAATTGGATTTGGCCTCAGCCTGATGCTCAGACGTTATTCTAGCGTTCCAGGGTCTAGCAAACACACATTGGGTTTGTGAAGCTTCATTACGGTCGTTCATCCACCTCAGTCTCTTCAAAGAGAGAAGACCTGGCCCACAGGCCTGCGTCTTTTGAGCCTGCATGTTATTCGGGCTCCTTTCTGAGACCTTCTCCAGCCCCAAAGGGGTTTTCTTGAGCACAGAGCTTGGATGTCAGTGGAGTATTTCAGGTGTGTGAGCCCAGCTAGGTGTGGAGGAGGGTGCAGAATGATGGGGACAGTGAAATAAGATCATCGCCTGAAGTAGGGAGATGGGCAGATAAGACTGGAGTGGGGATTGTCAGCTGAGATGACTTAGAAAATAAACCAGACCTTGACTGGGAGCTTCAGCCGCTCCTTCCTTCTCCACGCAGGCAACCGGCGCCTCCCCTAGTGTTGGAAACGACAGGATTGATGGTCCTCCTGGGGAGGTGTGGCAGATTCAGGCTACAGGTACCCAGGTACCTGGGATGTGGGTGTTCCACTGAATGATCCAGAATACCCTCACCCCAAAACAGGAGATTTCAGAACTTAGCCCCGACTCTGTATCACAGGCAGTGAGCTAAGAGGAAAACACTGGGCGGACGGGGCTGGGTCCAGGTCCCTGCTGTGAGAGTCTGTGAAACCCTGAACAAGGCACTGAATCTCTCTGCTCCTTTCCTGTAAAGTGAGGGACTTGCATTGTCCCTAAGGTTTCTCCCAGCCCCAGGCACTCTGTGTAAACGTGCTCCATGAGGGCAGGGATGTGTGCAGGTTTTGAATCAACTTTATTATAATAATATTTACAGAGCTGAAAAGTTACCTGTTTAAAGTGTCCTTTTCTTTTCTTTTCTTTTTTTTTCCTGCGGTACGCGGGCCTCTCACTGTTGTGGCCTCTCCCGTTGCGGAGCACAGGCTCCGGACGCGCAGGTTCAGCGGCCGTGGCTCACGGGCCCAGCTGCTCCGCGGCATGTGGGATCTTCCCAGACCGGGGCACGAACCCGTGTCCCCTGCATCGGCAGGCGGACTCTCAACCACTGCGCCACCAGGGAAGCCCTAGAGATGTTCTTTTACATTCATGAGCTGGTGGTTACATAGGTTTGTTAAAATGCATCAAAATGGACGCTTTAGGGCTTCCCTGGTGGCGCAGTGGTTGAGAGTCCGCCTGCCGATGCAGGGGACACGTGTTCGTGCCCCGGTCTGGGAAGATCCC
>NW_006787408.1:2521475-2521762 GCF_000442215.2 Lipotes vexillifer
GGCGACAAAGAAAACCCAATGCAGCCAAAAATAAAAAAAAAAAAATATTTAAAAAAAAAAAAAAAAATTAAAAAAAAAAAAAAAAAAGAACATCTCTATACCCAAGCAGTTCCCGGGTGCCTCTGCCCCTGGCGGCCCCTGATCTGCTTTCTGTCCCTGGAAAAGAGATTTCTCTTTCCTAGAGTTTCAGGTATATGGAGTCATGTTCTATGCACTCTTTTGTGTCTGGCTTCTTTCACTCAGCATCATGTGTTTGAGACTTATTTTTTTTTTTTTTTTTTTTTTTG
>NW_006787408.1:2522337-2549478 GCF_000442215.2 Lipotes vexillifer
TTTTTGCGGTATGTGGGCCTCTCACTGTTGTGGCCTCTCCCGTTGCGGAGCACAGGCTCCGGACACGCAGGGCTCACAGGCCCAGCCGCTCCGCGGCACGTGGGATCCTCCCGGACCGGGGCACGAACCCGTGTCCCCTGCATCAGCAGGTGGACTCCCAACCACTGTGCCACCAGGGAAGCCCGAGACTTATATTTTTAACTTTTTATTATGGAAAATTTCAAGCATGTACAAAAGTAGCGAGAAAAGTGGAATCCCATGTGCCCATCACCCAACTGCGAAGATTACTAGCAGGCTCTGCTTAATGTGTTAGGGGAGGGATGTGTTTCTGTTTCGTTCACAGCTGCGTCCTCAGCAAAAACTCCTGGCACATAGTAGTAATTCATATATCTGTGTGGAATGAATGAATGGGTTCTGTAGATCTACAGTGTTTCTCCAGAGAATGTTTCTCTCTCAGTTCCATCTCAAAATTTTCTTCTCACCTTTTATGGCCCAAGATCTATGCCAGTATGTGCCTGGGAATTTGGGGTGATAAGATCCCGCATTAGGAAACCTGAAATTGTTGAATGGTAAGAGAAGGTGGGTGACCTCATCGTGATTTGAGAGGCATCTATTAGAGTGTTTACAGTTCCCATTTCAAAGCCAGTAGGCAGAGCAACAATAAATCCCAGGCCAAGAGAGCTTGATCTCCATCCAGGACATGTTCATAAATACGGGGCGGGGGATTGGAGTGGGGGATTGTTGAGTGCAGGATCAGGGCTTTTGCCAGGACTGATTGGAAAGTTTCTTCTCTGAGTACCCAAAAGCATCCCTAGAGTAGCTAAACTCAACAGCTGTCAACAATGACACTGCTTTGAAAAGTCGATGATGAATGAAAAAGGGCTCCCCTGTTAGAGGCACAATGGGGCTGGCTTTGCCACTGTGTGTCTGCACACTTTCAGCGGGAGCAGCCACGGGGCCTGCTGCCGCACGTCCCACTGCATGGGGCCAGCTCGCTGCAGAGCCTGGCAGAGGGGCTCAGGCCTTGGGCAGGCCACAGCAGGCAGGGTGCTGTCTCCTCCTAAGGCTTTTTATTCCTGCATATCGACATTGTATTTTCTACACATTTTCAGCTCCAGACACCCCTGCTTGGTGCCCCTTTACCCCACTTCCAGGTCTACCCATCAGTGGGGTTGTAAAATCAATTTAGTGGGTCAGGTGCAGAAAACATTTTTAATGAAGACTAGGATAGGGTAGAATTGGGTAGAGTAGAGACGAAGAGAAAAGGAAAGAAAAGAACAAAGTAGAGAGACTAGAACATAGCCTGCATCACATATGGTAAGGGTAAAGTGTAGCAAGCTGCATCTTTTCTTGGGGACGGTGGAATGAGGTGATGTCCACTAGGTCATATATAACATGTATTTCTTACTCTTGGTCATAGTGAAGAATTTCGAAGGGCTGTATTCCCCTTCACCCCTAAGAAATGACCCCAAAGGGCCTAGCGGGGATGGCAGCCTCATGCATCTTGAGGGATGCAGGGCAGAAGGCAGTTGTTTGCTTGTTGGCTGATTGGTTGGTTGGTTGGCTGGTCGGTTGGTTGGTTTATTGGTGGAAGCCAGTGGCTGGCCCCCTGGGCTGAGCTCAGCACTTCAGCCCTTTTGCACAGGTGACCGCCTTGACGCCTCTCAGCGGGAGGCAGGATGGCACACACCAGGGGCCCGGCCCGGGGTCAAAACAGGCTGAATCCAACCCTGGCTCCACCCCGGGCGGCCCCACCTTGGGCCAGCTGCTTACTGGTCTTTGCAGTGGGAGTTGGGGTAGCTGTGAGGTTAAATGCATCAGGCAGGTCTCCATCCCTGAGCTTTATTATGTTGTCCACACGGAGGGACTGAGCCGTGCCGCTGCTGGAAGTACACGGCAGGCCCCCGAGCAGAGCCTCTAGCCTGTGCAGGAGACAGTTACTGAGTAAGTCACTTTTTAGCCCCAGTTACAAGGAGGGCCAGGAAAGAGAGGCACAGGGCAATCAAGGTATGTGAGGGGGACCAGCCTGGGTTGGGGCTGGTTCCCCAGGAAGGGGCATTTCTTTCCCACATAGCAGTTCCAGACCCTTCTTATTAGCGGCAGGATGGAGGCCTTGTGGCCTCAGGAACGGTTTCCGAGCTCCTTAGCAGCATTTGAGAGGGAAACGGGCACTCCTTTCCTCTCATGTCTTGTCTTGGAGGGGGCGGGCTCCCCTGTGTGAGAAGAGCTCTTGCTCTGGGCCGTCACCTGGGGACTCAGCAGGGTCTATTTACTTAAGGCCCAGCTATGAGCTGGGTACTGCGAGTGACAGAAGATGCAGGTGGCCCCGAGATGCTACTTGCCTTGCCAGGGAGCCAATATTCTTGGGGCACTTGGAGACACCTCTAGGCCATTTAAAACTACAAACTGAACGTCGTCAAGGGCCAGTGAGTGCCATACAGACTATGAGGGTGTGTCCTTAACCACACGGCCCAAAATGAATCTTGGCTGAAATGTATGCTTTATACATTTTTACCAAGTTTTAACAGCAGATAGTCACAGCCAAAGGTGTGTCCACGTGTGGACCTGGGCAGGCCTGGGAGGGTTTCAGGAGGCAGGTGTCAGCACCACCCTTCAGAGCTGCCCAGAAATGTCTCCTTCCCTAAAAGGAATGAAGAAATGCTGTGTCTGTGAGGCTAAAGCTACGAGACAAATGGTCCCACCTGGTCTTGAAATAGCCTTAGACAGAGAGCCTGCGTCCGGGGGACTTTTCCCAACCATTTTCATAGGGACCCTTCAGCCTTCCCATGGAGCACCACACAGGCCCAAGGCAACGCCCCATGTCGGGGGCCTCCATGGTACGAGGGACTTGAGCAAAAGGGGACGTTTCCGGTCCTGAGACTGCTTCTCAGGGCTTTCTGCTCTCTGTGGATTCCTCAGAGTTATTGTTCCACAGAGAATTTCAGGCCTTGTTTGAGGGGAAACTTTGAAACCCGTGATTCCTAACTTAGCAGTGAAGTTGCCACCCCTTCCAGAATCTGCTGCAGTGAACTCTCTCCAGGAAAACCCAAGAGTGCCCATACATACAACACACTGGATTGTATTTCACGAGTTTCCCGGAAGCCCTGAAGTCCCTCGTCTAGTACAGGGGTTGGCAAACTCTGACCCACTGGCCAAGTCCAACCCACTGCCTCTTTTTGTGCAGCCCTCAGACTAAGAATGGGTTTTACGTTTTTCTTCAGCGGTTGAGGAAGAACGGTGGTGACACTTGACCAGCATAAGAAGTTCGATTATCTGTGTCCATAACTAAAGTGTTACTGGGATGCAGCCACTCGCAGTCACTGACACTTTGTCTAGGGCTGCTTTGTGCCACACGGCAGAGGGGAGTGGTTGTGACAGAGACCCCGTGGCCCACCAAGCCTAAAATATTTACTAGCTGGCCTTTCACAGAAAACGTGCCATCCATGCTCTAAGAGTGGGAACCCAGGTCAGGAAGTCTTGTTTGAAATATTTTAGTTTTACTTAAACTGATTGAGCCATGGAATATACAGGTAGAAACAGCTTTGAAAATCACCTCAACAAGCTCCCCACTTTATCAAGGACCACATTCCCTACTTCTGGGGGAGCGGGGCTACAGGGACTTGTATCTTGGGTTCCCCTTTCAAGCTTCTGTAGGTTTCTAAGCTGGCCCTGCCTTCCAAACGAACCTTCAGGTAGAAGCCCCCAAATTTTGTTTAAAAAGCACCATAACAGATGTTCCAAGTTTGGTAACAGCTTCTTTATAACAGGGATACCTGCCCTCCCCTGTAGGGGAGATCCCAGAGGGCTGAGTCTATAGACTCCTGTAAACCACTGATTTACAGACAAATTGTAGTTGGCTGAACTCCTTTGATCCCTGAAGTATTTCTGGGTGTGAGGGAGGAGGTTGGTGGTAGCTAATAGGAGTTTCCAAAGCGACTCTTCAAATGGAATTTGTAAAAGTGTGGATTTTTTAATAATCTGGGAAACAATTACGAGGGAAAAGGAGAGAGGGGGAATAGTTGAATTCCATCAAGCAGTGGATTTGACAGAATTCAGCTGTAGTTGGTTGTTCAGAATGCCTCTTGGTCTGAGGGACTTAGTCCATTTAAAAAAGTACATTTACGGGCTTCCCTGGTGGCGCAGTGGTTGGGAGTCCGCCTGCCGATGCAGGGGACGCGGGTTCGTGCCCCGGTCCGGGAAGATCCCACGTGCCGTGGAGCGGCTGGGCCCGTGAGCCATGGCCGCTGAGCCATGCGTCCGGAGCCTGTGCTCTGCAACGGGAGAGGCCACAACAGTGAGAGGCCCGCGTACCGCCCGGCTTTCCCTCAGACATGGTTTAGATGAGGTGGTGGACCAGATTATGGGGGAGGGGGCGTTTGACCTGAGGCTTGGGTGGCTCCCCATCTCTGTATGCTAGCAACAGAGGCCAGCCCGCTGCCATGATTCTCTCCTGTGGACCAGGGAATGGCCAGGAACCAAGTGGCTTCCCATTTTTACATGTCATGAAGCTAATCATTTGTGCCTAGAAAGCAAATGGGTCTTGATTTTCTTTTTCCCTAAAAGGTAGAAACAGCTGTACTAAATAGAGGTCACAAACTAGAGAACCGTGCAACCCATTCAGCCAGGCTGCTCTATTTTTAATTGAATTAGTTGGCAAAAATTAGGAGATCTAACATGAAAATGTGTCTCGGGTATTTGTTGGGAATTCAGAAGACCTAGGAACCCTGGGTCCGTGTCCCTGAAGGAACACACCAGCTGCTGAGGCATGCGCTGCCCACTTTGCCCCCAGCTCTACCGCTCCCTGTGGACACACACACACCCTCCGGCTCATTACGGAGAAAAGAAGAAATGATGTCATAGGCAGCACTGCTAAAAGTGAAATTCATCTTCTTTCTTCCTTTCTGTTTTTCTTATCTTGCTTTATTCCAGAAAGTTTAAAGACAGCCCATAAGGATATACAAAGAACATACTGTAAATGTAATGGCAGTGAAAATGAGGAAAGACAAACAAGGTTAGGAAGGCAGTAAAAGGATCAGGAATGTCCTTTTGGGTGGGTCACAATTCTGGCTCTTAGCTTTTGAGAGAAGACTGGTTAGTCCTAGTATTTGGAGTACACAGGAGAGAGGAGAGCACACAGGTCACCCCGGTGACACAGTGATTATTCTGTGAACTGAGATCAGGGATCATCCCAAAGACAACGCTCTTTGTTCTAACCATACTGTTGTGATCAATACTGACAAAGAAGCAATACTAATAATTTACATTTACTCTCTGCTGTGTAATGTTCTCATCACTTAAATGTATTATTTCACTTAATCCTTATAGCAAGTATATAGGGAGGACTACTACTATCCCCGTTTCACAGATGAGGAAACTGAGGCACAAGAGAGAGCTCATGATTTGCCCAAGGCCACAAAGTTTAATGTGCATGCTAAACCACTAGGCTACGCTGCCTCTCAGAGGGCGACATCTAAAGAAACCAGTGTGGTTTGCCAAGTGAGCTCTTGGGTATCCTGATTTTATAAAGACCGATATAAAATAACTAAGGAGTGGCATGAAATTCAGAAGGAATACCAATATATTGTGTGACCTTGAGGGGAAGCTGAATCCAGAACGATTAGCCCCTAAGTAGGCTTTCAGACTACAAAAAGTCCCTTTGAAACTGCTAAGAAAAAGAAGGAAGAAAGAGATCCACTGCTCCTTTACACAGAGGAACTCAACAAGGCTGCACATCAGAATCACTCACGGAGCTATAAAAAAAAATACAGAGGTCTGGGCCCCACCCCCTGGACATTCCAGTTCACGAGGTGTGTGTTGAGGCCCAGGTGTCCATATAGATGCATGTTTGTTTCTGATGCACAGGCAGGATAGAGAACCACTGACTGAAAACAGTGACAAACAGCAAGGCTGTTATTTTGCCTCTAACTTTTCCCCAAAGAGAAATATCTTCAAAGTACAAAGATTAGGGCAAAAACCACTCTTGGGTGAACTGAAACCCAAGAGAAGTGAATTAATGAATTATATCTAATGAAGTCACCTGGGAGCTATAACTCACCCAGGCCAGACCCTGGAGCAGTTACACTGAGTCTCTGGGGTGGGTGTGGCATCACTCTCATTTAAAGCTCCATGGTGGTTCTGTTGTGTGGCCGAGTTTGAAAGCCACTGTGCCAGGCCCAGGTGAGTTATCTCTCAGGTTAGTGAAGAATCAGCCATGCCCACTATTTGGTTATTTGGATTTGATGGAATAGAGCAGTGGTACCAAATGGTGGGACATGGGCAAACAGTCTCCCAGTATTCAGAAAGAGGGAAAATGAGGTTTGGGATACTCTGAGATGGATGTGATTAAAGCAAGTTTCTAGAAGGTTTTATGAGAAGATAGTTTGTGGACACTTAGGGGAAAATGGTGATTGCTTGGAGCCAATTAACTTCACCTCTAGACTAATAGATGAGGGAAATGCTGCAGGCATTGTGTATCTTTATTCCAGCAAAACAATTGAAAGTCTTGGATAACATCCTCCTGAACAAGATGGACAAAAAAGTGACCATGGCTGGTTGATTCACAGTGGATTTAACACCCATACCCCCAAAGTGTGCTGGTGCGACTGGGTAGGTCAGCTTTGTGAGAGAGCTCTTTGCAGAGGGCAGGTCAGACGGCTCTGAGCCTGAACTTCCCTTATACAGTATTTTTATATGCATCTTCTTAAAGAGATGGGAGGCATGCCAATCAAATTTTAGGATGACAAAAATCTGAAGGATGTGGCAGAAAAGATGGATGACAGAATTAAAATGGCATTCATATAGTGCTTTAGAGTTTACATGAGGTTTACTTATATGCTCTCGTGCAATCCTCAGCAAGCTAGGTAGATTTATTATCCCCACTTTCTTGGTAAATAAACTGAGATTCAGAGGGGTAAATTACAGAATCATTATTTATGGTAACCTTAACAACCTAGAAATAAGTACCACCATAAGAAGAAATCAAGGTTAAGTGTCAGAGCTTACATCTGGATGCAAAAAATCCATTTCAGAAGATGGGGGTTTGTATTAGTTCCCTAGGGCTACCATAAAGTTCCACACGCCGGGTGGCCTACAACAACAGAGATGTATTGTCTCACGGTTCTGGATGCGAAAGTCTTTGATCAGGGTACCTGCAGAGCCGCGCTCCCCCTGAAACCTGTAGGGGAGGAATCCTTCCTTGCCTCTTTCAGCTTCTGGTGGCACCAGATGTTCCTTGGCTTGTGGTAGCATCACTCTGCTCTTCCTGGGGGTTCTCCCTGTGTCTCTTCGTCCGGTCCTCCCCCTGTGTGTGTCTGCCTCTGTGTCCAAATTTCCCCTTCTTATAAGGTCACCAGTCATCCTGGATAGGCCCCACCTTACATCTGCAAAGACCTTATTTCCAAATAAGGCTGAGGTGCTGGTGGCTAGGATTTCAACATAGCTTTTGGGGGAGACACAGTTCACTACATAACAAGGTTAAATTGGATTGATAAAACTGTAAGAGCGTCACTTTTATCACAGTTACCTCAGAAATGATAAAACAGTGACACCGTCTTAGACGTTGATTTAATTTGAGAGTTTCCACCGAGTAGAGGGTCATGCCACTTTCCTTGGCATTGCTCAGGCCACGGAGTCAGGGATCGAGCCGTCAGTCCTGGCCACCACGTTCTAAGAAGGAAATGGATTAAAACATGGTAGGGCACCACCATGGCAAGAGAGGTGCTGTGAAAGCTTCCACTGGCAGCCTAGACAAACCCTCGATGTGTCTCGCTCCGTTTTCTATAAGGAAAATCCGAAAGTATGATCAATTCTTGGTTAACAAAATTAAGAAGGGGGGAAAGGGATAGAAGATGTTGAGAGAAATTTCTAGGCAAATGATAGTTGACTTGAATTTCTGTTCCAGCCCTCGTTTTTGTCAGGCAAAACACTGTGCAGTTACACGTTTCTCATTTCATTTAACTTCATGGATGAGCATGTGTGTATAAGCATATGCACACGTACTTTGTCAATATACGGGTGTAATGAATATATGCGTATGTGTAAAGACCCAGTTAACTGATGTTAAGCAAGCATTCTAATTATTTAAATTCTCCCTTTTTCTTTGAAGATATTTAAAAGAAGGAAGAGCTTAGATAAGAATATTGACATTTCAGAGCTAAGAGGGATCTTGAGAGTTTGACTGTTGCGCGAATAAAAGGATTTTGAGCAAATGAATATTAAGGGATTGCTGTGCGCCCTGCTTTGCAGTAGGTACCTTGAGGGATACGAGAGGAGAATGTGACGCGCATAAAAACATGACAAGGAGGGAGCAAATGCATGTTCCAGGAAGTGCCGTGGGGGGCTGCAGGAGAGGGTGAGATGGAGGGAGGCTGGAGTCAGGGAGACTCAAGAGGGAGGTGGAACCTGAAAGCTGGATTTTTGGAGACCACGTGGAGACAGCATGTCTCCCCAGAAGGTTATGGTCACACACATGGGTCCGGGGACCCTGGCTTGTGGTCAGTCTACTGCCTATGCCCTTGCTGTCACGCCAGGCACAGATGAAGAGGTGGTGTGGGACCAGCACGGTGACTACAGCCCCGTGCCCCGGCCTGTAAGACCAGGGAGTTTTCTCGGTGCTTTAGAACAAAGTCATCTGTTGATCTCGTAATCAGATAAAGACAGAAGCAGAAATCGCTGGCTCCTCTGAAAGCTTGTATTTATGACTTCAGTTCAGTGAGGGCTATGAAAGAGTTGCGCCAGCCAGACAGGAAGCGAGCATACAGGCAGCCTGCCCATGTCCGCACTGGGGTCCAGACACTGCCACAGTCGGCTGAGCCTCCAGCCCTCAGTGGCCTCAGGGCGATTTAAAAGGCAGGTCCCCTACCTTTGCCTCTCAATTGCAGTTTCTCAGGGGCATCTGGAGTGACCTGTAACTCTGTTTCCATAGTTCTACCTCACTCCCCTGCTGCAGATGCCAGAAGTGTGCCCTCCCCCCCAGGGTCAGCCCCAGGCCTCAAATCCAAGACCTGACTTCTCAATGAAGCCAAAGGCAAGAGGAATGCTGTTCTCCCCTGACACCAGCTGCAAATACCCACCAAGTCCGTAAACTTCTCTTAGCCCATCTGCCTTGGTAGAATTTGCCCAAACCCTGGTTCATCCTCTTTCTTTCTCAGACCAGCAGTCAAGGAACCCTAGTGGCCCAGGCTGACCACTGCAGGGAGAGGAAACCCCATTAACCAGACCTAAGCCTGCCTGTCTCTCAGGGTGCTGTGGGGCAGCCATGGGCTGGGGTGCCCTGCTCCAGGCTCTTTGTGAGTCAGACCCCAACCTTCTCCAAACAAAAACACCCTCTGGCACAAGAGTGCCACAGGTTCTGAACCCAGATCACTTCAGTGGCTCTAGATAAAGCAGCAGCAAGAGACGTGCATTCGATTACTTTTTTCCTCTGATATCTCTTGAGCACTCTCTGTGTGCCAGGCAGTACGCCATCCCGGGGGTGGAATGGCGAGTTCAACCCAGTCCCTGCCCCCAGGAGCGCACAGATTAGTTGCAAAAGGAGGCGGACACCCAGGGTGGTAAGTGCCGTGATGAGAGTTAGGAGAGGTGGTAGAACCCCCATAAGAGGCCTGGAGGGACAGAGAAGGCTTCCTGAAAGCAGGGCATCTGAGCCAGGATGGGAAAGGTGAGCAGAAGTCAGCTCGGTGATGAAGACCTGGGGCAGAAGACAAGGAGGGGCGAGGGTGCTCCGGGCCGAGGACTAGCTGAACAAAGACGCGGTTGCAGGAGCAAAGCCAGTGAGTCCAGAGGACTTCGTGGTTCCCCCGGGCCCGGGAGATGAAGCTGGGCAAGTGGACAGGCACGAGATCCCAGAGGGCCTTAGAAGTGGGTAAGAAACGGGGGCTTGTTCCGAGAGCAGTAAGCCACCGTTGGAAGAATCTCAGTGGCTGGAGGAAGCGCGGGATGTTCAGGCGGGCCCTGGCTCAGCACTAGTTCAGGATTTGAAAGCATCCAGAGAACTGTGAGCTCAGGCCCTGCCCTCACGAAGCTCACGGCACCCGTGGGCAGATCACATGGGCTGTGCTGGGGGACACAGCCAAGAAGAGAGTGAGGCATGCCCACGGCACACAGTGCTAAGACTCGGAGGCAGGGTCGGATCCCACATTTATTGGGTGCCCATTGTGTGCTGGGGTCCGCACGGAGGCACCTCACATCTGGCATCTCATTTAGTCCTCAAGGCAATCTGTAGGGCACCTGTGACCACCCCCATTTTACAGATGAAAAGACCAAGGCTCAAAGAGGTTACCTTCACAGTGTCATCTAACCAGGATGGGAGGTCAGCCAGTGCTCGTTTCCCTCCTGCATTCAGCAGCCTTCCTTCCGTGTGGGCCAGAGGATGTGGGAAGGACTTAATGGAGGAGATGAGGTGCGAAGACTTAGAAGGCTGTCCCACTGTCCCAGTGTCACCTCTCAGGCTGTGCGGTGGGGGCTGAGAGTCGGGCATTTAGATATTAGGAGAGGCACATGGGGTGACTAAAGATCCAGTTAAACAGGGAGTGTCTCTAGGAGTTTGCCCATCAGAACCTTGGAGTGGAGTCTCGTGCCAACTCTGTAAGGGAGACAGCAGCTTTCCAAAGAGTAAAACCAGTGAGCATAGGATAAAATCCCCAGTCGTCTCTAAATTTGAGGATGCTGTGCTGCCTCCATGGTATTAACAGGGGATGGGGTTTCTCAGAAATACTTGCTTTGGAAAACTCCCTAAGCCTCTAAGGTTAATTAATAGTCAGGAATTGTTATTTATTTGAATTGGGAATGAGTGACTAACATGCACCTAAGCTGTCTCCAAGGGAACTAGGGTCTGGGCCAGGTTGTGTAAGGGGTGCGTGAACCAAGTGTGTTCTTCTGTAGAGCTCTTAAAGAATGGCACACTCGCTCCAATGCCACAGATGTTTCTGGGACCACTGGAAAGCCCAGAGCTGAGCTACATTGCTACCCAGGCCAGCCCGCCATGGAGCTAGAGGGCCTCTGGGAATGAGGTCCCTAGCTGTGTTGACTGAGCCCGATTCCCTGGTAAGCAGTCAGCAAGTTGGGACAGTCAGACATCCTGTGGAATCTAGCTCCGTCACTATGCTCATTTGACCTCAGGAAAGGAAACCAGTTTCCATGACTAATGGACACAAATGATTGAAAGGCGAAGCACGAGTCGTTAAACAGGGGAGCTGATGCCAGAGTGTTTAGAGGTTTCCTGAGGTTCTCTATACACTGGCTCCCCTCGCCCATTAGTGACCAGTGAGAGGGAGCCAGGAAGGAGGTGGTCCTGCCCCTGAAAGTACCTGGGCATAGCCCACCATTGGTGGTGTTACCAGTTGAGTTTCCCTCCTGCCCTATTCCTTGCCAATCTTTTTCACCAACTCCCGCCCCTGGTCCCCCTCTCCTCCTGCCCCCACTGAGGATGCCCCTTGGTCGCCTTCTGGGATGATACTCAGTGCTTCCCAAGTCTTAAGAGTCTTGCCGCCACCTTTTCCCCATCCTGCTGCTCCCTCAGCACCACGGGCCCATACCCTCTAACCCCTCTTCAGTCAAAGTGAACCCATCCCTCCTTCGATAGGGATCTTCAGAAGAGGCGTCACCACACCCTTTCCCCAGGCACCTGCCCTCCCACGCCCCTCATGCGTCACTTGGGTTTGGGCTCTGTGGTTCTCCTCTGGAGTCCCTCTCCATGAGAGCCCCCCTTTTCCTCGTGCTCTGTACACACTGGAGATGGAGAACGCGTCATCCTCTTGCCTGGGACCAGCCCTCCTGTAGAAAAGACTAAGCCACTCCTCAGTTTTCCCATCTCAAGGGGCGACACACACATCCTGCTGCGGCAAGTCCTGTTTCCATCCCTTGGGCTTTTCTGTGTCCCCCTTTTGTCTCCCCTCCAAGGTCTCTGAGACCTACTGAACTCTGCAGCTCAAGGCCAGAGAGAAGACGCCAAGCAGGACTGATGGGTGCTGAAAGATGGGAGAGACTAGCTCATCTCCGCTCTGTGCTGTCCATCTGATTCAGATCTCAATCTGGGGAAATTTGAAAGCAGACTCCCCTGCCAAGCTCACCTCACCATGTCACCACTCTCTCCCCAGCCCACAGACCTCTCCCGCCATGCTGGTTTACCAGCAGGTCGTTCTGGCTTTGCTTCAGCCTAGTGGTTTGACCTAAATGTCTCCTGTTTGAATTTGACTCTTGCCGTGTCTTCCCACGTCTCCAGTACCCAGCTTTCCAGACGTTCTACACCACGGGAGGCATCGTGCTGAGAGCTGGATTTGAGTCTGGCTCTGCTCTGAACTCATTGGGTGACTCTGGGCAAGTCACCAAACCTTTGTGAGCCACGGTTTCCACATCTGTAAAATCAGGATAATGACACCTGCCTGTTCCAAGGATCAGTGAGCAAATAAACGTGAAAATGCTGTAAACTGTAAAGCAGCACTTCCCAAACCATGTTCTGCAGAACTTTGCTCCCATCTTCTTAACCATCTTCCTCTCTGCCAAGGTGCCTTCCTCCCATCTCTACCAACATGATTGTAACTCATCCTTCAAGTCTCAGCCGGGCCCTGACTACTCCATGAAAGTTTTTCTAATGATTGCTGTGTGTTCTAGACAGGAATACTGATTCCCGATTCAGCGGTGAACCCGCAAAGGCAGAGAGCATTATTCATACTTGCTGATTTTCTCCAAAACCCAGGATTTGTTTGATTGCTACCCTCCACCCTCCACAGACCATAAGCCCAATTTTGGTAACTTGAACCTCCCGCTGGGTATGGGTCTTTCTGAGCTGGGAAGTCAGTGGTGGGCTTGCTGATGTATTCACTCATTCAGTAGATGCTTAGTGCAGGGGACTGCTGGGGACCCAAGGCTGAGTCAGACAAGGCTTCTGCCCTTAAGGAGCTCATGGTCAGGACAAAAGCATTAACGATTCACTGCAAGTCAGTGTCTTGAGTATAATAATAGAAATAATGTGGGAACACAGAATAGCAGGTGAGGATCAAGGGAGGCTTCCCAGAAGACGGTCCCACCCCCCATCCCATGCATCCTCCTACTTATAGAGAAGATGACATCTGGAGCAGACATGGCAAGGTAATGGGGGGTTTACCTTTATGGAAGAAAGACCACTGGAGACCTTGTGGGAGGGAGATTCAAGTTCACTTCCTGGATCACAGGAAGGGAGGTCTCAGTGGAGCCAGAGGGTTAGGGCAGGTGCTGGAAGGGGGAGTGTCCGCAACACACACACAGACATGCACACACACCCCCCACCCCCCACACACAGTCTATGGGAATCCCACTTCCCTGCTTTTCCATCATACCTCTCACCCCGTCTTCCTTCTCACCTGGACTCATTCTTCCTCTCCAAGTCCTCCATCACCTCCCGGTCCTGGGGCCATTCATCGTTACCTCATTGGAACAGCTCGATGTCTGCTCTCAGTAGCTAGAGGTCTGCTTTGGCGAGAGGCTGGTCAGCGTGATGCCCACTCCCTGCGGGGGGCCCTGGGGAGGAAGGTCAGCCTGGAGTCAGTGCTTTCTCTTATCTTCCCACAGAAAACCAAAAGAGACGTCAATAATTTTGACCAAGACTTTACCCGGGAAGAGCCGGTACTCACGCTCGTGGACGAAGCGATTGTGAAGCAGATCAACCAGGAGGAATTCAAAGGCTTCTCCTACTTTGGTGAAGACCTGATGCCCTGAGAAGCCGCTCCAGGTGGAGTTCGGTGATGCTGCAAGCAGGGGCGCTGGGAAGATTGCTATTTTCCCGTAGGACGGTCTTGAACTACTTTTCCTCCCCGGAGCCCCAGTCCCTCGTCCACCCTCTATTTATTGCATTCCCTCCCCCCAGGCCAGCTCCTCCCTCTTCCCACCTGGTGACCAGAAGGCACTCTTGGTTCCTGTCTCACCAGTAATGCAGAATCGTGTGGCGTCAGCAGTTCACTGGACCCAGTGCCGAGTCTGGTCTGTTGGCAAGCCTGGCTTCACTCCACGGGGGCTTCTGGCAGGGAAGCGACTTCAGGCCTTTTACTGAAAAGAAAAGGAAAAAAAAAAGCTAACAAGACTCTGGCTCTGCTCATGGACGCAGAGTCCCGACAACTCTTGCTTCTCATCCCTCCAGTCCCCCCGCCTGCCACCATCTGCCATATTCTATCCAGTAGAAGAGACTGGTGCTTCCTCAGCCCAAAGATGGGCGCCCTCAAGGCATATGCCCAGGGAGGAGAGAGGCTGGGAGATGCCCGGGCTGGCTCCCTGTGTTGGTTTGCTCTGGAACGGCCAATCCTCGCTTGCTTTGGTTTTAGCTTCGGGGCATGCCGAAGTTGTGTAAGCATGTGTCTCGTGGAAGAAACTGCTCTCCGTAGAAAAAGAAATTTGATTTTGAACTCCGTTAACATTTGAAAAATAGATGATCATATTGGCTTTCTAATTGGCCAAACGATATAAATTCCAGTGTTAATACAGGTAGATATTAAAGGGCTAATAAATCATCGTCCAAGGTTTATGCTCTTAATGCTTTCGTGGCACGTGAGGCTCTGTGAATTGAGAGAAAAGGAAACTAGTAGTGCTCTTCGTTATTCAAGTTCTGCCTGAACTCCGAGGCCACCGCAGAGATGGCCAAGGCCCTGGGGTTCTAGCAAAACTCGCCTCCCAAATTCTCTTTCCAGTTTCGTCCTAAGTCCCCGGCACCAGCTCTATTTATTTTCCGCAGCAGCGTGCACTTTTTGCGCACTTCTCCCAAATGGTAGTACTACTGTGTTGTGGTTGTTAAACATTAAACGTGTAAAGTTAAATATGAAATATCTGCTTTCGGAACAAGCAGGATGAGGCTAAACGTGGGTTATGCAGAGGGTATCAGGAGATTGAAGAGCGACTTATTTGAAAACTGACAGGGTGGCAAGATGCGCTCGGAGTTTTGTTTCTGTGTGGCATGGAACGGCAACTCATGTGGACACTATTTAATGGATGTGACATTACCTCCTGTAGATATGCTAACAGTGTTACATTCTTTGATTTCCAAGGGTTCTCTGTGGCTTTGTGTACATGTTTCCTGGAGGTCGTTTGATTATCTATTTTACTGAACTGGTTTAGCAGGGAATGGAATCCATTCCAACTGTTGCACGTGGATTTCGCAGCTGCCCCTAAATATATATACTTGTGAGTGGCAAAGTGGCACTAATGAAGCTTTTTGCCTTTTGTACATTTGAGATTTTTGTATATAGTGTTTGCTGCAAGGCCTGTGGAATTAATTCATTGAATTTAGAGGTATCAACTGCTGCATGTTCAGGCATATTATAAAACTTTAGTCTATGAAAGAATAATTATAATAACGTCCAGGTGCAATACTCTCTGAGTGTATTGGTTCAAGTTACCGAGAGATGAGGCGTGTTTCCTTCTTTCTTTTTTTTTCTCGGGGTGGGGGGGGGGCGGGGAGGGGTGTTCTTTGTATTGTTTATTTCATTTTGGTTTATTTTAAAAGATGTAAACTCACATATAGTTCTCCTGCGCTCTGTTATGCCCTGATAGAGATGGGGAAGAGAAAGGAATGTTCTGGATGGTGGTTTCAAAGTTTGGTCAGTGACTAGCTGCGGCCCATTAGCTGGTGTCCATATGTGTATCTGGCTAGTCACGTAGCCTTGGTTACTAGTGATGCCATTCAGTTCTCTTTTGTTTTGATTTTTTTAAAAACTCAGGTGTAATTATTAACTGTTCTTATGATAATTTCAAATATTGTGCTGTATCAATTTGTGTGTTTGGCATACCAGTGAAGAGATGAAGAACAGTAGATTAATTGCTCTTCGGTAACTTGACGTACTGGGGAGAGACTGTCTTCTGGAGTTGAGGACAAGCACAGAAACATCTTCACGGTGGCATCATCTCATTTTTTAGGAAGACATGACAATACTGCCCATCTTACTCATGCATCACCACTGCTCTCTGTTTTCTCCTCTGCTTCCTTCACCCTGATGGACTTTGAAACACCAAGCAAACTCTAACTATAATGCCAGCTGGCCTTGTCCAAGGTATTCCCATGTCAGCAGGGGTTGGGCCTTCCTAAAGGACAACTGGCATTTTTGTTGGGAAGTCAAATAATAATACATTCCACCAGGCAGCTCCAGGCAGCCACTCAGCGGGTTGCCTGGCCCAGAGATGCCCCCTTCCAGCCCCCAAAGCTGGGCTGGCTGGGATGCCTCCTGTTTGGGGCTGGAGCTCATCAAGTTCTCACACAGTCAGATTCAAATCCCATGTAGTCTACAGAGTAAGGCTTGTGTGTTCCGCGAGTAGTCGTTGTTTCATTTTAGCTTTCACAGGAGTTTGGAAGCAGACACACTGTTTCATTTCTGCCAGGTCTTTCTAATCTTTCCAGGTCGCTCACTCACTCTTTTTTTTTTTTTTTTTTTTTCAAGAAAAAAAGGGGGGGGGATGGGAGTGCAAAAAATGCCAAAAAAATATATGAAGGATAGCTGTTCTCCTGTGTTCTCTCATAATGGACTTTGTGAAGTGGAAACATTTTTTTTTTTTTCCTGCAAAGGTGGAAAAAACAATGCATTCTTGCTTTAAAAAAAAAAAAAAAAAAAAGAAGGCTAAAAAATTACCTCTTTTTAAATTATGTGCAAAATAATTCTGGCTAAATATAAAATGTATTCAACTTTAGGGATTTTTTTTTTGTATTGTGATGCTTTATTTGTACATTTTTTCCCTTTCTGGATGTAATTCTAATCT
The DNA here is from genome assembly GCF_000442215.2 of Lipotes vexillifer. NCBI lineage: Eukaryota > Metazoa > Chordata > Mammalia > Artiodactyla > Lipotidae > Lipotes > Lipotes vexillifer. The sequence continues at coordinate 2,539,048 of NW_006787408.1, forward strand.
CTTGCCATTCATTAGTGTTATTTCATTGTAAACATTATTGTGCCAAATGTACTGTATTCAAAAGGATGTGAATGTGTATTGTTTCAGAACCTAATAAATACAATGATGTTAAATCTTATTTCTCAGTCCTGATGAACATTTTTATCTCATTGGTGAGTGTCAAGGTGGCACTAATGAAGCTTACTGCCTTTTCGACATCAGGGATTCCGAATTCCCAAACCTAGATGTGGTTTCAGCTTTTCTCTTACCCTTTGAAGATGCACAAAGGATGCAAATGACCATATCGGCAATGCCCAATGCCCACCCCTGCCTGGCCTCTGTTTCGGGGACTGCCAGCCAGAGGCGTGGAGGGCGCCTGAGCGGACTGGGTGTGGCTCTGGGCTGTCTGGGTGTGGAGCTGCCCTGGAGTGCCAGCAGTTGGGCAAGCAACACAGGAGCACTTCGTTTTCATCTTTCTAGAGAAGCAAATGCTGGATCTCCTTGCAACCCATTCACGCCTCTTCAGGACTCAGTTTCTGACCGGCTGCTCAGAACTTCAGGCCTTGGGAGTCCTAGAAACCCCCGCGAGGCTGGGAGCCCCTTGGAGGCTGGGCCTGGAGCACAGGCTAGCCAGTGGGGCTCCATGCTTGGCTCGCACCCTCCCTGCCACTCAACCAGTGTTCATGGCCATCACAGTGACTCTGAGCTCTCCAGGTTCCTCCTTCACGCTGGGGCTCCTTTCTCACACTCCACTCATGTTGCACCGCTCCTGCTAGGCTCCTCCGCTTCTTTCTCCAGCATAGAATTTTCAAGAATGTTTGAAACTCAAAAGGATGCTCTGGAGTACACCAGAAATTTCAAGTAACCAGAACTCTCTGTTTCTTAAGAGCTATGGGCATGATTGCAGTCTTACGATTTGTCATCCTCAGGCCATCCTAAGGAGATGGACTAACTTATCGCCCTTTCAGCCCTTATAGTCACTTCAAAAGCCCTCCCATGACTTTGCTATGTCATCCTGAAGGTACTCGCCTCTCAGTCCCCTCTCCCACCCCCACCAGCAACATCGTCTGCCTACCTGGAGATGTAAGCATGGACCTCCAGACCCACTCCAAGAAGAAGGTTGTATTTATCTATTTTTCTCTCTGGTTCAGGCAGCTGTTTCTAAGTAAGTGACCATCCCAGGAGAAGCAAGCTTCCCACCAGTGTGTCTGAGTTTAAATAAAAAAAGAACTGAATTAAAAGGTGCTGTTCTGAGAAGGTCAGAAGACACCTCCAAGCATTTCACTGAATGAAATATGACCAGTCTACACCTCCCTTGTTTAGTAGTCCAGAAGAGACAGCTCCAGAGTCCTGGAGATGAGGAAATCCATCCTCCCAAAATCTGTGTGCCCCACAAATCACACAGAAGCTATAAGAAAGGTCAATTGCTGATCAGAGTCCCTGGTTTGGAACCTCTTCCCTCAATCCCAACCATATTCTGGGAGAGGAAGCCAAGCACTGCCATGCCTATTCCAGGAAAGCCGTGGCCACTGGTCCCTGACAAGGGTTGTTAGGTGGCCCCGGAGCTCCTTGAGGAAAGCCTGTCTGTGTGCCTTTGCCCCCCGAGCTGAGAAACGGCAGGTCTAACAGATTTCTTGCAGAGGGAATCTCTGGGAAGATTGGTCCCTCTCTATTTCCTTGTACCTGAGTACAGTCCAGTGCCTGGATTACTAGGAGCCCGAAGATCCCCATGCAATAAAATTACTGAACCACAAAGCATGCGTCGTCATAGTGCTTACAGTGACAAGAGAGATGGAGTGAAAAGAAAGCGTAGAAGCCACATCATGAAGTCTGTTTTCCACTTTGAAGTTCTTTAGCCTAGACAGTGATACAACTTGGGTGGTATGCCTTAAGCTAGACCTGAAGGGTGATCAGCTGTCCTAATCAGGAATATACCCTCCAGGGATGGACTGCTGATTGAATAAATAGACAGTGTTTATTCAGAAGGCACTACAAGTGCTCCAGCTCTCTTTTAACTCCCATCCACTCCTGGGGGGTTTGTTATTAGCATAAAGAATGCTAGAAAAGGATTCTTAAGGAAACCCAAAGCTTGTTAATTCGCATAAAGGATGTCAGAAAGGTGACATTAGTGAGGTATGAGGTAAGTAGATTGGCAACGATTTTAAGATTTTAAGACAAATCTCCATATTAAAAAAAAAAAAAATACAGGAGAGCCTTCAATTTCCCTAGTAATCAGGGAGATGCAAGTTTAAATGAAACTGCAATACCACTTTGCACCCACCAGAATGACTAAACCAAAAAGGCAGACTTATCAAGGTTTACTAAGGATGTGGAACAACCGAAACTTTCAGTGTCTCACGTTTGAGTATAAAGTGGTACAACTACTTTGGAAAACTTTGGCCGTATCTACTAAAGCTACATACGTATACCCTTGACGCAACAGAAAATTTATCCGGTGAATAAATGAATTGGGGGATGTTTATACAATAGAACACTAGGTAGACATGAGAATGAATGATTTACAACCACGCACAACATCATAGATGAACCTCACAACACAGTATTGAGTTTAAGAAGCCAGGCACAGTACAGACTGTGTGATTCCATCTACATGAAATATAAAATAGACAATCCGTGCTGCTAGAAATCAGTCTAGTGGTTGCCCTTGGGGGAGGATAGGCCATGACTAGGAGGGGGCGTGAAAGGGCTTCCGGAGAGCTGCTTTAGTTTTGTGTTCTGAACTGGCAAACAGGTATGTTTACTTTGTGATAAATCATTGAGCCGTCCCCTTATGATCTGTGCACTTTTCTGTGTATGTATTGTATGTCAGTAAAAAAGTTTCCCCCCCAACTCTAGAATGCCCTTGTTCTGTCACCCTCAGGGCTGGCACCCAGGCTGGATCTGTAAGCTGCCTGCGTCTCCCTGCTGTCCGGGAGGCATCTCGGTTGTCTTACTCCTGTAGACAGCCCGATCCTATGGCTGGAATAGAGTGGCATTTGCCTTGGGTGGACCTTTCCTGCGAGACACTATTGGAAACATCCAAACAGACAGCTGGAACTTCATGGAGCTTTCAGAGTGGCCCCAAGACTCTTCAGGGCCTGCTTGCTAATAAAATGTCTACATATCTCTGAATGTGGTCTGTGAGGTCATTAGGGGGCAGCTAGGCTTCCCCTTCGGCAGCTACTGAGATCTACCCCAAAGAGCCCAGGGTGTGCATCACAAAATTGGCTTAGGCAGTCCGCAACAAGCACGGTTTGGTTTCATTGCTTTCACCTTGGGCTGGTAACTACCTTTCTAAACCTGTTTTCCACGTTTATAAAATGGCTGTAACAAGACTGAGTTTTCAAAGACCTGTTCTGAAATGTCAGTGAGATAAGAGTCTCCAAAGCGCTGTGCCTAGTACTGTTGCCTTTGCAGGAAAAAAATAAATAAATAAACGGGGCTTGAGAGGATGGTCATGTCCCAGGTCTTGGGTGAGCCCCTGGGATGGGCCACCAGGTAAAGGTTAAGAATTCAAGAGCGAGTCATAGTGGTAAAAGGTGAAAGCAGGTTTACTTAGAGAGATACACATTCCATAGACAGAATGTGGTCCGTCTCTGAAAGTGAGAGCGGCCCCGAAATACGGGGTTAGTTTTTATGGGCTGGGCAATTTCATAGGCTAACGAGTGGGAGGATTATTCCAACTATTTTGGGGAAAGGAGTAAGGATTTCTAGGAACTGGGCCACCGCCCGCTTTTTGCCTCGGAACTGTCATGGCACCTGGGAGGGTGTCATTGAGCATATGCTAATGCATTACAGTGAGCATATAATGAGGCTCAAGGTCTGCAGGAAGTCGAACCTTCAGCCATCTTGGACCTACTTGATTCTAACCAGCTTATGTCGTGTCCTCAATGGCTTTGTCGTTCTTTTCAGCGTTGTGCCCTGATCCCTCCCCTCCTGTCTGTCTCATTGCTACTATTCCTCCTCCTCCCCACATCCTTCTCATCTCTCAGTGCCCTCTCACCACTGCCTCTTCCAGGAGGAAGGCTTCCTGGATAACACAAAACTGACCCCTTTCCCTGGACTTCCCTGGCCTCATCTGCAGGGCTTTGTCCCTTGCGTCTGCCTCGCGCTGCTCTTCTGTATCAGGCCCGGTCTCGTCTCCTGCCGTCAGTTTGAGAGTCGGGACCTTGTCTTTGCAGCTTGTGCTCCCTTGCTGCCCCAGAGAGGGTCCTTCATGGCGTGGGGCGTGTCAGGTGGCCCAGGAGTGCTGAGGGGCAGGACGCTGGAATGAGGAGGGGAACACAAGTCAGAGAGAAAAAAGAAAGGTGGCTCTTGTCTATACCAGGTCGCTCTTCCCAGGATGCTCTGATCGAGAAGGGCAGTGCTGCAGTAGCCCTCACATCAATGTCTCATCAGGGGATTGTCAAGGTCCCGGAATCCTTTAAAGTAGTGTGATGGTCTCTGCAGGTGGTACAGTCTCTGAGAGGGCCCAACCCTCCTCTTGAGTAAAGACCCCCCTTGTCTTTGTGTAGGATGGGGGAGTTCGGCTTTCACTGCGTACTCTCTCAGGGTCAGGTAGACACTGCCTGAGGGTTGAGATCTGACCGGCCTCAGTTCTAGGACCCAAATGCTGAGTAAACAATTGCAAACGTCACTGCTTCTCAGGCTTTCTGCACTTTGGAGCAGCTACCCTCTTTGGCTGTCGTGAGAGGCTCTGAAAGGGCCCTTTCTGGGCACCAGTCGTAGATTTTCATCCTCCATGCTTCCGTCTTTAGGTTATTAATCACTTGAGTGTAACATGTATTATCTTCTTTGTTCCAGACATTGTGCTAAGTACTTCATGTAAGTCATCTGTTGAAAACCTCACAAAAAAGCATGTGGAACATTCTAGTTATCCCCATTTTATAGATGAGGACGCTGAGGCTCAGAAATTATATAACTCATTTAGTCCTTACAACTCCAGGAAACTGTTGTGTTCTTATGCCCATTCTACAATAAAATCAATTGCCCAAATTCTCAGACCCAATAGAAGCTGTTTGGACAGGATATAGTATTTACACATAGGACAGATGACGGAACTATTCATTCACTCATTTATTCAATAAATTTATTCCACAAATGTTCATAAGGTTCCTACTACATGCCAGCCATTCATCTAGACGTCACTAAACAAAAATCTGCATCCTTACAAAGCTTACGTGGGGGTGGGTTATTGACAGACAGTAAGCAAGAAACGTGGCCGTTAATGTGAGTTATATAATGCGTTAGAAGATCCAGGCCACCCCTAAGATTTGAAGCAAAGGTACACATGGAGGTCCAGACCAGAGGGCCGAATATTTTTTGTTATAAATCAAGCTACTGTTAAATAAAATACGCTCTAGCCTTGTCCCTTGACAAAGACACCATCCTAACAAGGTGGAAGGCCAGCTGTGAATTTGGAGAGCAGGGGGAGGGTGGGAGGAGAGAACGAGGGGGGAGACGGACTCGTAAAGGAGGAGAAAGACCAGGAGGGAGGAGTGGGCAGTGGCCCGCTGCCCTGGCAACGCGAGTCCGTGACTCTGTGCCCCCAGCCGTGTCAGCCGCTCTAAGGAGGTCCCACTCCCGAAGGCCCGTCCTAGGGGGCACTGTTCACTACGAGGCAACAGTAGTGACCCACAACACAGCATATGAACTCAGAGCAAGGGGGGGACTGGGTAATCCCCCCCTTGTAGCCCTCCCATTTAGCCAAGGCCAGTCCCTCCCCCGGAGCTCAGCCCCACCGTAGGGGTGGGATCAGAGGGCCTTTTTCCGGTCAATACCGCCTTCAAAATCGTGGTCCACGCTCATGTCCTTTAAATGGCCCTGCTTTGCATTCCACCCATCGCAGCTGTGCTTGGGGGTGTTTAAACTGTTCCTCATGTGGATATTGGGGTGAGGTGAGGGTTCCTGGGTGACCCCTGGCAGGGGAAGAAGACAGATAGAGTCCAGCCTGGTGAGGATAAATGCCGCCACAGGCAAGGGGGCTGGGGCCAAGCAGGAGAGTCTGTTCTCCCAAATCGCCAAATCACTAGGCAACAGGCAGTTAAAGAAGCAAGGAGAGCGGGGTGATTGCTAGAGACCAGGATATGCCTGCAGGGGTAGAAGGGAGGGGAGGCAGGGGCCTGGGCAGGAGCCAACAGCAGCTGCTAGGAGAACTATTTTGGCAGAAGTGGAGCTGATTGGATTGCTTGGGAACAGATGTGCCCCTATCTCTTGCCTAGGTACCCCTCTGCCCTCCGTTGGAGGGAAGGAGACTGGCTGCCGATGTGCCTTCCCTGGGCCAGCTGGGCACCATTCCACTGGGGAGGTGGTCATTACTAGGTCCCCCATTCGAGAAGTGAGGGTTCTGAGGCACAGCAAAGTCAGGAAATTCTCCAAGCCATGCAGGCAGCCCCTGGCAGATCCAGGACGAAGCCTGTGATTTATATCTGCCTCCAGTTGGGGCCAAAGACTTTGCTCTTCCCACTGGGCTCTTGGTCGTTGTCCCAGCACAGGTCCTGCGTGCTTTTGGCTTCCCTCTTCTTCTGAAGAAATTCCACCTCCTTGTGAAATGATACGATTGTTTGATGGCATTAGACTGTGTTGCTCTAGAGACTGTGGACGTGAGCACTAAGGAAGGTGCGGCTGGGAAATCGGGCAGAGGCATCTGGGGACTCGTACTACTCTCCTTTCCCACCCTTTTCCCTGTGCCACCTCCTAGCAGGGCCCTGAGAGCTGGTCCTCAAGCCCAGCAGAACCTACATCCTCTACCCTCAGACACCCCTCCCACCACCAAAAAAAGAAACCATCCCTATGGACTATTCTAAGCAGGAAGCCGAGTGTTCAGTTCACTGGAAAACAGGAAATGCCTCCAAGGGTCTGAAGTCTTTTTAGTCCCTGCACCCTCCATGCAGGGTCTGCATCCCAGGCCAGCTGCTGAGGACGACGCCCTAGAAGCCAGGTCATCCCAACCCCCAGCACCGAGAGTGTGATCCTTGGTGCCACTCAAAAGCCCTCTCTACTGTTGGAGCCAGAGCTGACGTCATCTGCTGCTCAGGACACTGGACATTCTGGACCAGGCAGGAGGGCTCGGGATCCCAGGGATGCAGCGCAAAGCACCACAGAGGCTCATTAGCTTTGCAAGGCGCAGATTCTGACCATGGACGGAGCTCTCACCCCAGCCAAAGGCTGACCGCTGATCCCCGCCAGATGGATCTCTAAACCCTGCCAGAGACTGGCTGACCCCCAACAAAGCCTGACTTCCTCGCGCTCTCCTATAGTTGACTACCCCATCCTGGCTCTAGGCTGCCCCTCTAACCTTGACCTTGTCAGAAGCTAACCTTTAATACTAGCCACAGCAAAGCTTTCTAACCCTGGGCACAGACCAAACTCAAGTGCTTGCCAGCTTCCTCATCCATTCACAGTCATCACTGAGCTTCTGTGGAGTTCCATGTGCTGCGAGCCCAGCACAGTCCTCACAGACCCTACAGCCTGGGGGAGGAGGTGGGCCCCGCACAAGCTTTAATCACATTGTGAGCTGGGGGGAAGGGTAAGCAGAGGCTTGTCGGACACCCCGGCACTGTCTCCAACTTTGCTGGGTGACCCTGGGTTGGTCACATCACCTCCTGGGCCAGGGTCTTCTGCCTTCCTCTGCAGTGGGCTGGTGTGCCTAGATGGTGTCCAGGATTCCAGTCCTCAATAGCACATGCCAATGGTGGAAGCCTAGACCACCCTAAGTGTCTAGGATGTGAGGCATCATCACTAGGGTTGGTGTTACTCTTGCGAGTAGGAAAGCCAGACTCAGGAAGATATAGGCAATCGGGCACCTTCCCTTCCGCATGGTAGATGAGGATAAGGAATCCCTCCTCTGTTTGAACATTGCTTTCCTGCTTCCACTACAGACAGTGGGGCCCTGATTGGACACCATTGATTCTTCTTCCTGCCTCAGCTTTTCCGTCTGTAAAACGAGCTGTGACACCAGCAGTTTGGGAACTCTGGAGGCAAACAGAGGGGCCTGTATGAACATGTGGTGATTCAGACAGAAGACTTTTCACTGACTGGAAAGCAAAGATTCTGGCTGTCTTTGTGTTAACCTAAATGTTAGAGGAAATGGGGTGATTTATGATTACGATCACCTAGGGCCTGGCACAGTTTGATCTGCCCAAAGGGCACTGGGATGGGGGTGGGCAGAGTGTGGATGGCTGTGGAGGGAACAGACTATGACCTAAAACCTTGTCCCCGCCTGCCATCATATCTCTCACGCACTGCCCACTGCCTGAAAGTCTACCGTTAGGAAGAGGCAGCAACGCCAAGAACAGGCACTACGTGCACATCACCTGCGTATCACCCGTCACTGGCCTGCGTCCTTTACCAGCACTCTTCCTTGAACCAGCTGAGACCAGGACCCTGAAAGAGGAGCAGATACTGACTGGGAAAATCCACCAGAGCAGCTGACGATAGATAGGTCTAGAGTAGCAGTGCTCAAAGTGAGGTCTGACGACTCCTGGGGGGGTCTCTAAGATTTTTTTCAGGGAATGCGTTAGTTATCTCTTGGTGTGTCATAAACTACCCCCAAAACTCAGCAGCTTAAAACAACAAACATTTATCACCTCACGGTACCTCACAGTAAGTCAGGACTTAGCCGGATGCCTCCCCTCAGGGTCTCTCACAGGCTACCGTCAAGGTGTCGGCTGGGGCTGCAGTCTCATCTGACTCACCTGGGGGAGCATCAGTTTCCAAGCTCAAGGCCGTGGCTGTTGGCAAGATTCAGTGAGGAGCTTCCTCGCTTGGGGCCTCGGTTCCTCACTGAATTTTGGCCAGAGGCCTCTCTCTGTCCCTTGTCAGGTGGGTCTTCCCATCCTGCAGCTTGCAACATGGCAGCTGCCTTCTCTCCGAGCAAGGGAGCAAGAGAGGGCCCCCTCTAGATGGAAGCCACAGTCTCTCTGGGACGTAATCTTCAGTGTCACGCCATCACTTTTGCCATACCACTTGTACCACTCACTTCCTTGGAGTGAGTCATCTGACCCAGCCTACACCCAAAGGGAGGGGATTACAAAGGGTATGGAGATCAGGCAGTGGGGAGCCCTGGGAGACACTTTACAGGCTGCCTGACACAGGGCATCTGCGAGAGTCTTTCTTCCCAGCTACCTACCTCTGGGATACTTGACTTTCTTCCCATGCTTCAACCAAAACACATAAGAGATTTCATGCAGAAGCACATGTAAGAATCCAGCTGGGGCTTCCCTGGTGGCGCAGCGGTGGAGAGTCCGCCTGCCGATGCGGGGGACGCGGCTTCGTGCCCCGGTCCGGGAAGATCCCACGTGCCGCTGAGCGGCTGGGCCCGTGAGCCATGGCCGCTGGGCCTGCGCGTCCGGAGCCTGTGCTCCGCAACGGGAGAGGCCACAACAGTGAGAGGCCCGCGTACCGCAAAAAGAAAAAAAAGAATCCAGCTGTCCTGTATTAAGCTCACAGTAAAGAAACTTGTACAAATAGAAAACAATGCCACTCTAGTGGTAGATATAACCCACATTGATAAAAGCTCTTTGGGGTCCTCATAGTTCTTAAGAGCATAAAAAGGACTTGAGATCAAAAAGTTTGAGAACTACAGGTCTGGAAAGACAGAGCTAGGATCCTGCCCAAGGAGGGCTGCCCTGGGTGGAGAGGGGATGGAGGACACACTGTGAGAAGCCTCTCAGCCAAACGCCATCAGAGGCCTGGCTGCCTGGGAAAGGGGTGGTTAAAAAAGAGCAAGTGAGAGGAAGGGCCTACCGTCTAACTTTCACTTTCTTCACAGTTGTGCACACAGTGCATCTCTGAGGGTTTGCCCTTTCTGCGTCTGTGTGCAGAGAGAGGTTCCCCATGCACAAACATTAGCTGGCGTGAGCACACGTGTGCACAGGTGGATCTGCGCGAGCATGTGTAGATGTTGTCGTGTGTGTGCCTATACCTGTGTGCGTGTGCCTGTTTAAGCAGGGGTGTGCCTGGGGCCCCTGGGAGTGGGCAGCGCCTGGCCAGCAGGCCCAGGGACACCCTGCGAAAGGAGAAGGGGCAGTAGAGGGTTGGGTGGCACGATCACCACCACCATGGCTGTGTGTCCCTATAACGCCCTCTGTCCTCAGCCTCTGCTTTCAGCACGACTCTCAGATATTATCGTCTTCTATGGGAACTTCCTGATCAGCTTCCTGTTGTTCTTGGACTCTTCTTTTTTAGTTAGTTGTTTTGTTTTGTTTTTAATGTTGTAATTCTTTAATCTACCTTTTTATTTTGCCCGGGGAGGCACTGTGGTCCCCAGCTACCTCTGAGAGGGGGGAGAAAATAACCTGCCAGGGCAGGCCAGGTGCTTGGCTGGAGTTAAAAGCGCCCAGGAGTTGGGACTGGGGAATCAACTCCTCTTTCCATCAAGATAAACTAATCCTTCTAAACCCCCAGCTGATTTTGTAGATGTTCAGAGTGAGGGGCGGTGGGAGGGAAAGA
>NW_006787408.1:2549488-2563475 GCF_000442215.2 Lipotes vexillifer
CTGAAGGGGAGTGGAATCGGCCTCCCCAAAATGTGTGTCTTCGGCACCAGGATCACGTTGAGCTGATTAGTTTGAGAAACAGAGACATGAGAGAAGTTGTAAAAACAGAGTAGAAGTTACTCTCTCGTAGGGAAATTTATAGGAAATCTCCCTTTGCGAGGGTGTCCACTCTCGGTTCTCAGAAGAGAGCCTTTACCAGAGAGAGATTTTCCCACCTGAGAAACTACAGAGCCGGGCAATTTAGTTTTCCTTACATTTCCCCTCTCACCTTCCCGGGTTGCCTCCTCCCCCCCAAAAAGCCCCAGGCCCCTGTCCCTTTCCTTAGCTCAGGATGGTACATAAGCCTCAATTGTCCGTGCCGTGAGCCTCCTATGTTTGTGGGGCTCCTGTGCGTAGGTACCAGTATAATTAAAGTGTTTTCTTCTCCTGTTAATCCGTCTTACATCAGTGTCATTCCTAGACCAGTCACAGAAACCTGAAGGGTAGACGGGAGAAGCTTCCCGCCCCTGCAGCCTCGGGGCAGACTTCTCTGAGGGTCAGGGAGGGCCCGGCTAGGGCAGTGCCCCAGGTTTGCAGGGTCCAGTGATTCAGCACTTCTGCCCTCCTCCGCCCGCCTTTCCTGCCACCTCTGAAGCGCCAGAAGGGAGTACAGCCAGCAAAGAATTCAGACAGCGGCTAGGCCCGGCCTCACCTCTAGGCGGCGCCCTCCCCCAAATGGAGGGGCCTCTGCACAGACTTGCCTGTGCCCTTCATTTCCCAGCCACCCGCCACTGAATGAGAGTCTTCTTTCAAGTCGCCTTCAAAAAGGCCTTTGGGAAGCCTTCCCTGGCACTCCCAGGCCAAGGGGAGAGCTTTGTCCACAATGCCCCCTCCCCTGGGACCCCCTCCTCAGGACTCCCATCACCTGCCCCAGTAGCCAGTCCGGGGGTTGAACCATCCTTGTTCTGACCCTCTGGATTTCCTGTGTGCGCCAGTGGGTCTCCCGTTGCCGCAGGGCCCTCCCCTGCAACTCCAGCGCAGTCCCCTGGGTTTTGAGCCTATTCCTTTTTTCTCCCCACTTTTCCTCCAGATGCTCCCAAGGGTGGGTCCCAGTCTGGTTTTCTCGCTGTTACTTGCCTGGGCTGTGAGCTGGCACAATTGGTCCTGACTAAGGATTTGTTTTTCTTGTTGTTTACTCTCCCAGGGCGTTGATTCAACAAACTCACCCGTATTCAGCTGGTAATAGCTGATGTGCTCCCCCGCAACCCCAACAAAGAGATGCCCATTTTAGCTGGAGATAAAACCTGACCCAAAGGAGTAAATCTGACTGTGGAATTCCAGGCACCTTGGAGGAGATGGGGGGTGGCTGCCTCCTTCACCCCTGCTTAAGGCTGAAGCCAGCTGCAAGAGATCAAAGCCAGGCCACTCCACTTCTCTTGCCTGCCTGGGAAGGGAAACCAGTCTCCTCCACCTGTTGGTAGCCCGAGAGGCCCCCACAGAAGTGGGAAGTGACGTTGTCATTCCCAAGTATCATTCAAGTAAAAATGTGGATGCTTGGGCCCCACCCCTCAACCTGTGAAGTCAGATCTGAGGGTGGAGGGTTTTAAAGGTGATCTGGTGCACAACCAGGGCTGTGGAACTGTCCTCCTGTGGACAGGGTGTCCTGATTTCTGGCTGAGTGACTGCCATGGTAGGTGCCCCATAAACGCTCGAAGAATTGAATGAGAGGCAGGGAGGAGCAGTGCAAGGAGCACGGGTTCTGAGCTCTGCCACTTTCTGTGGGACACTGGGCAAGTTTCTTGCATAGGCCAAGTAGAGACACAGCCCTGCCTCACAGCGTTGCTGGGAGGGCAGCGATGCCAAACGTTCCTAGGATGGTCCCTCACAGGACACAGGGGAGTCTCCAAGAACAGTGCGCAAAGAGAAACCTCTCAGCCCGTCTTCAGGACCTAGGGAGAGCCAGCACCCACCATTTCTAAGTGCGTTTCATCCCCAGCTTTGGCCTAAGGGGGCTCCTTGAAACTATTATTTATGTGACCCACCAAGATTGCTCCTCTGGGCCCATCCCAAGCAAGCAGCATTCCTGGAATCTATTGTTTATGAGCAGGGATAAGAGGACAGGACACCACTTGCTGGTTAAACCATCTCCTCTAGAGCTTATCTCTGCCTGGGATGTTCAAAACAGCCAGCCCAGACAATTTTGCCCCTGAGGCTGCTGCCCTCTGAAGCCACCGCAGCCTGAAGAGGTGGTCTGGGCTGTGAGCCTGTGACCCACATCACCTCCAAGAAGTTTCCCTTCCTCCCTACTGTCTCCCTCTGGACCCACTGTGGGGGGATCATCTCCCCCAAACCAGCTCAACTTCCACCATCTACCTTCATTTATATTGATAAAGACCTTATCACCTCAGGCCTCCAAACCCCCAAGCCAAGGAATCAAGAGAGTATTTTTTGAGTGTGTGGTACGCGGGCCTCTCACTGTTGTGGCCTCTCCCGTTGCGTAGCACAGGCTCCGGACGCACAGGCTCAGCGGCCGTGGCTCACGGGCCCAGCCGCTCAGCGGCATGTGGGATCTTCCCGGACCGGGGCACGAACCCACGTCCCCTGCATCGGCAGGCGGACTCCCAACCACTGCGCCACCAGGGAAGCCCATCAAGAGAGTATTTTAAAATGTTTTCCCTTGGGAAGTTCCTGGCTGTCCAGTGGTTAGGACTCCGTGCTTCCACTGCAGGGGGCACGGGTTTGATCTTAGTCAGGGAACTAAGATCCTGCATGCCACACTGTGCGGCCAAATAAGTTAAATAAATAATAAATAAGGCATGTTAAAACTATTTTTTCTTTAATTTTTTTGAATGTCTTCTCTTCTGCTAGTCCTCCCCAAGGCGCTCACTAATCCCGGCTTACCTCAGCCATCACCAGGGTCCTCAAGGGTCTTCCTGCTCTGATTATCCCTGGGCCCAGTTTTATCCAATCCTCTTCTGTTCCTTCTTTCCCAAGCCCGTGCATTGGACCTCCATCACCTGAAACCCACCTTTAGCAGGCTCCACTATGTTTTCAACCTCTTTGTCCCTTCAGGCCCTCCTAGAATTCTGCCTGTCCCCTGCAGCCCTCTCAGGTGGAGGCAGGTTTCCACTGGTCTAAAACTGGGGTGGGTGTTTTCCTTGCCCTGCACTGGCATTCCCAAGCCTTTTTATTCCTTCCTTCAAAATCCTATCTCCTGCGGCACTGAATCCATCTCACCGATATTGTCTGCCGCTGTGGTCCCTCTGCTGACCTCCCAGCTCTTCCCCTCATTCACTGAGGACCCTAATTCCTGGCTCACTATTTCTCACTCCTGCTCTCATTCTAAGAGGCTTTAACATCCATGTGGCACCACATCTAACACGCTGATCTCCCCATTCCCTGCCCCTCTTGGCGCCAACTCCAACTTCCTTCTACTCCAACTCAGCCACCACCCTCACCCCTATGGTCACCCCATTCCTATTCAACACCGGCAACTACAGCACCTCTGAAATTCAACTACAAGCCTCACACCCTCACCACAACCTTCTAGGCCAAAGTGCACCTACTTTTATATCCCCTCAAGGAGTCTTCGACTTCCAATCCACTGAGCCCATCACTTTTCCACTATCATTCTTCTTTTGTCTTCCCATTCCTTTCTACCTAGCTTAGATTCCATCATCGTTGTACCTTTCAAGCACTGTCAGCTCCCTTGGGACTTAGTGTTACTTGTCTGGCAAAATCCCAAACTTGCTTAAATCCAACAATTTCACTGAGCTTACCCCTGAGCAGCTGAAAATGGGTTGAGAAAAATCACAAACTCTGACTCACAAATTTCTCTTTATATGTTCATGACCACAAACACGGTAGGCATTTAACTCTTCCTGGCAATCCTTGGATGGTTCCAAAATAGGTTTGTTCCCTCACTCTAGAAAATGGTTAGTTAATTACGTTCCCCTCTCACCAAACCCCTGACAGCTTCTTCCTACCCCGCCACTTACAGCTGATGACTTTGCCTGTTGCTTCACGGAGAAAATAAAAGCCATTAGTCAAAGAATTCCTTATCTTCCCACCTTCAAATCTACCATGGTAAAGACAACTAGGACAATTTGTATAGAGTTCATTGTAGTGGACAGTCTTGATTTGTCTGGTTTACCAGCAAACCTGTAGCTTCCATATTAAATACAATGATTGCTATAGGTTTTTGAAAGCTGTCTCTTTTCATATTACTTTCTAATATTAGTTTGCTATGAGGTCTGGTTTGTTTGTCTGTTTTACCAGGAGTGAGTGTTGGATTTCATTAAATATGTTTTCTGTATTGACTGATAGAACTATATGGTATATAGTGACCATAGACAAATGAGTAAGAAATAACTGTAAATCACTGGAATTTGAGGTGTTATTTGTTGCACGGCACTATCACAGCAAAATCTGACTAATGTGCTTGGTAAAATAGATTGGATAGCTTTTCTTCTTTCTCTCTCTCTCTCTCTCTCTCTCTCTCTCTCTCTCTCTCTCTTTTTTTTTTTTTTTTTTTTTTTTTTTATGCAAAGTTACTTACACTGTGTGATAGATGGCTCTTCATCCAGGACCCAAATGAAGACCTTGCCCCCCCCTCCCTTTTTTTTTTTTTTTTTTTTTTTTTACTTTTTGGCCACATCCTGCTGTATGTGGGATCTTAATTTCCCAACCAGGGATGGAACCCATGGCCCCTGCAATGGAAGCCCAGAGTCTTAACCGCTGGACCACCAGAGAAGTCCCTTTCTTCTCTTTCTATTGTCTGAAACAAATTGTATATTTTCTGTTCTTTGGAACAAAGCTTCCTTATAAAGCGATTTGGGCCTGGTATCTTTTGAGAGAAGGAGGCTTTTGTTACTGATTCACCTTCTTTTAGTCTCATTGGCTTATTTATTTATTTTAAAAAATTTCTTCATGAATCAATTATTACTATTTACATTGTTCTAGAAATGAATTCGTTTTCAATATTTTTTAGCATTTTTTATTCTTTCTAATATGTGCATTCAATACTATAAATTTCCCTCAAAGCAGTGCTTTCACTGCATCACACAAATTTTGATATCTGGGTTTTCATTTTCATTGAGTTCAAAATATTTTAAAATTTCCCTTGAGATTTCTTCTTTGACTCGTGCTGTTTAAAAGCGTGTTGTTTATTCTCTACGTAATCGGGGATTTTCCGGTTATCTTTCTGTTATTGATTTCTAGTTTAATTCCATTGTGGTTTGAGGGTAGACATTTTATGATTTCTATTCTTTTCAGTTTGTTAAGTTGTGCTTTATGGTGCAGAATATGGTCTACCTTGGTGAATGTTCCATGTGAGCTTGAGAAGAATGTGTATTCTGTCGTTGGATAAAGTACTCTATAGATGTCCATTATATCCAGTTGCTTGATGGTGTTGTTGAGTTCAACTGTGTCCTGCTGATTTTCTGCCTGCTGGTTCTGTCCATTTCTGATAGAGGGGTATCAAAATCTTCAACTATGACAGTGGATTCTCCCATTTCTCTTTGCCATTCTATTAATTTTTGCCTTACATCATTTGTTACTCTGTTTTTAGGTGCATGCACATTAAGGACTG
This sequence comes from Lipotes vexillifer, assembly GCF_000442215.2. NCBI lineage: Eukaryota > Metazoa > Chordata > Mammalia > Artiodactyla > Lipotidae > Lipotes > Lipotes vexillifer. Next base: position 2,555,058 of record NW_006787408.1, read on the forward strand.
TTATTGTTCTTGGAGAGTTGACCCCTTTATCATTATGTAATGCACTTCTCTATCCCTGATAACTTTCCTTGCTTTGAAGTGTGCTCTCTCTGAATGTAATATAGCTACTCCTGTTCTCTTTTGATTAGTGTTAGCAAGGTATATTTTTCTCCATCCACTTATTATTAATTTGTGTGTATCTTTGTATTTTAAATGGGTTTCTTTTGCACAACATATAGTTGTCCAAACAACATAGATTCATATTTTTTGATCCACTCTGACAATCTCTGTCTTTTAATTGATGCATTTATATCATTAATGTTCAAAGTGAATATTGATATAGTTGGATTAATATCTGTCATATTTGTTAGCATTTTCTATTTGTTGCCTTTGTTCTTTTTCCCTATTTTTATCTTCTATTCATTTTCTGCATTCTGTGCTTTTAATTGAGCATTTTATATTATTTTATTTTCTCTCCCTTTTTAGCACGCCCCTTTCTTGTGTGCATGCTTTTTTTTAGTTGTTGCCGTAGAGTTTGCAATATACATTTACAATTAATCCAAGTCCACTTTTAAATAACACTATACTGCTTCACAGGTAGTATGAGAACCATGTTATAACAAAACATGTTATAAAAAATAGCCCTGCTTTCTCCTTCCCATCCCCTGTATCGTTGCTGTTATTCATTTCATTTATGTTTAAGCACACATGAGTAACATATATATTATACATACTATATATAATTTTATTTTGAACAAAGTGTTATCTGTTAGTTCAATTAAGAATGAGGAAACTGTAAGTTTTTATTTTACTTGCACTTATTCCTTCTTCAGTGCACTTCCTTTCTTTCTCTAGGTCAGAGTCTCTGACCTATATTCTTTTTCTCTGATATTTACTGTGAAAACCTGGTCAAGCTCCTGGAAGTAAAATTTACAAAAGTGTGGGATCACCCCATGACTGAGTCCCCCCGGATTTTGTAACCCTCAAACTTGTCTGCACTGAGACTCCAGCGATTTGTTCGTTACAGTTCACGTTTTCCTACCCCAGCGTTGGGTCTCATTATGTTTCCATTCATGAGTCTCTATTCCGGTAAGCAGAGACTCCCTGTATTCACTTGTCTGTCCCTCTAATCTGTGGGCAGTGGTTTGCCCTGTGCCCTCACCTCTCTAATGTACCCAACAAGGATTGGTTTGTTGTTAGGATTGAGTGTCAATTTCCAAGCTCCTTACATGCAAAACAGGACGCCAGAAGTGGCAATCTCTATTTTTAAAAGTTTTTTACATAGATGAGGCATTCACAAGGCTTACAAATCAAAAGGTATAAGAGTTATATAGTTAAGACTTCCCCTCTGATGATGAACTAGACGTCTCCAACCTACCCTCCTGCTGAGAACAGCTGAAGAAGTAAGATAATATTTTTAAAAACTATCTTAGAAACATCAAAGAATTTGACAAATACTAAAGAATTGTTGGGAGACAAGGACAACCCAGAGAGTTAAGACAAGCCACTTTAAGCCATGTTTGCCTTGAGATAATATACCTGGGTAAACAGCTATAAAGGCAACCTGAACTCCTAGTTGCCTCATGAAGTCAGGAGAAGGGGACAAAAGTCAGAGCCAAGAGCTTATCAGAAGTTATCAGGAGCTCTGGTTAAAGCACTCCTCACTGTGTCTTCAGGGTAGAATAAACCAGAAATAACTCAGCTCTGGCACCAACTTGCAGCCCTCCTTCCCATTATCTGGAGGTTAGGGTATCTCAAGTCTTTAACTTGGATTAAGGTGGTCCTTGACAGGATCAACAAGCAAAGATCCACTGTATAGGAGGATAGCATCATTCTAGGAGTAAAACTGTTCCTCAGAATAATTTTTACATACAGTCTACCAGTCTTTGACAAAAGAAATAATCAGGTGTACAAGGAAACGAGTGAATGAAAACTTAAAGAAACAACAGACAACAGAAATAGACCATCCATCTCAAGAAGTCAGGAAAAGAATGGTAAAATAACACAATGAAAGTGGAAGGGAGAAAGAATAAGAATCAGAGCAGGAATTAATGAACTAGAAAACAAACATGCAAAAGAGAAGAGTTAAAAACTTAGAAGTGGAGAGATTAATATTTGGAAAGATTAATAAAGATAATAAGCCTCTAGCTAGGCCAATCAAGAACAAAAGAAAAAAGCATGCATAACAAATCTTATAAATTAAATAGGGCGCATCATTGCATATTCTGTAGACATTATAAAAATAATAAAGTGATACTATGAAAATTTCTTCACTGCTTTTGAAAATTATATGAACTAAATTCCTAGAAAAATATAGCTTACTTAAAGAAAAATAGAAATTCTGAACAATCATAGAACTATAAAATAAATTGAATCAGCAGTTTAAAAATCTTTCCACAGAAGAGACTCCAAACTGTGGCTATCCCTGGTGAGTTCTACCTAACATCTAAGGAATGAATAACTGCAATCTTATAGATACGTCTGAAAAGCAGGAAGAGTATACACTCTCCATCTTATTTTGTGAGACTAACAAAATCTTGATATCCAAGTAAGATAAACATAGTTGGAAAAAGAAAATTACAGGCCCATCTCACTCAGGAAATACAGATGCAAAAGTCCTGCACAAAATAAAAGCAATCTGGACCCAGCTGCATATGTCAGATAAATATATCAAACAATTTGGGTTATACTAGTGATGTGAGATTGATTTAACCCAGAGTTTTTCAGCCTGGGCACTATTGTCAGTTGGAGCTGGATAATTCTTTGTTGTGGGGCACCAGCCTGTTCACTGTTGAATGTTTAGCAGCATCACTGGCCTGTAGTCACTGCATACGAGTAGCACCACCACCCCCATTTCTGACAAGCAAAAATGTCTCTTGTGGGCTTCCCTGGTGGCGCAGTGGTGGAGAGTCCGCCTGCCGATGCAGGGGACACGGGTTCGTGCCCCGGTCCGGGAGGATCCCACATGCCGCGGAGCGGCTGGGCCCGTGAGCCACGGCCGCTGAGCCTGCGCGTCCGGAGCCTGTGCTCCGCAACGGGAGAGGCCACAACAGTGAGAGGCCCGCGTACCGCAAAAAAAAAAAAAAAAAATGTCTCTTGTAAGATTGTCCATGGTTGAAAACTAACATTACAAAATCAATCAATATAATTCATCATGTTAATAGTTACAAGCCAAACTCATATGATAATTTTGATAGATGCAGAAAAATGTTTGTTAAAAATAAACATCAGTTATGATAAAAAAAAAAATCACCTAACAAGTGAGGCAGGAAAGAGGCAGATACAGCACTTCAAAGACATAGATCTCCTTTTTTTTTTTTTAAACAATAAGAAATGTATTGGGGGCTTCCCTGGTGGCGCAGTGGTTGAGAATCCGCCTGCCAATGCAGGGGACACGGGTTCGAGCCCTGGTCTGGGAAGATCCCACATGCCACGGAGCAACTGGGCCCGTGAGCCACAACTACTGAGCCTGCGCGTCTGGAGCCTGTGCTCCGCAACAAGAGAGGCCGCGATAGCGAGAGGCCCCGCACACCGCGATGAAGAGTGGCCCCCGCTCGCCGCTACTAGAGAAAGCCCTTGCACAGAAACGAAGACACAACACAGCCAAAAGTAAATAAATAAATAAATAAATTTTTTTAAAGAAAGAAATGTATTGGTTCAGGTAACTGGGAGGCTCAAGAGGTGATATAACGTTAGTACTGGCTAGATTCCATGCCTCCAACAGTGCATCAAGACACTGCCTTTCTACTGTCTCTGCTTTGTTCTATTGACTTCATTTTCGAGCAGGCTCTCTCCACACAGTTTGGGGTGGATACCAGCAGCTCCAAGCTTTTATCTTCTGTGGGTTGAGTAATCACTCACTATGTGATAGTTCTAGCAAAGTCCTGGAAATGAGTCTCATTGATCAGGTCTGACTCATCCTTTGAGCTGGAGTCAGGGGAGGGAGAAAGCCCTGCAACCCACAAAGAACCTCTTGGTTCCCCAGAGGAGAAGAGATATTCTTTCATCAGAAGAAGAAATGCTGAACAAGTGAAACAATAGGTGTCTAATATAGAGACTTTTCAAACTTTATCCCATGAATGAGAACAGCCTACTTTACGTGGCCAGGAGTTCAGGAGCTGAATGGTTCTAGCTCTGGGTTTCTCGTGGGGATATTGCCTAGGGCTGTAGTTTTCTTAAGGTTTGACTCTAGCTGGAGAATCTGCTTCCAAGGTGACTCCCTGATAGGATAGGCAAGTTTGTGGTCTTTGTTGGTTGAAGGCTTCAGTTCCTCACCACGTGAGCTTCTCCATAGGGTAGCTTGAGTGTCTTCTTGAGATGACAGCTGTTTTCACTAAGCAAGTGATCCAAGATACCAAGGAAAAGGCTGAAATGTCTTTCATGAGTGGCTTTGGATATCATCCCTCATCACTTCTACAATATTCAGCAGGTCACACAAGTCATCCCTTTCAGTTTTGTTTCAGGGACTAAACAAGAGCATGAATACCAGGAGATGATGATCAATGAGAAGGGGCAAACATAATCAAATAACTAATAGAAGAAAATTCCCTAGACAGGAAGCTCATGAGAGTCTAGATTAAAGGGCTCCTCAAGTTTGTAGCCCAATGGATTAAAACAGACCATCTCCAATGCATATCATGAAATTTCAGAATAGTGAACATCAGAGAGAAAATCTCCCAAGATTCTGGAAAGGAAGAAAAAATATGTCACATATAAACATTTAGAATCAGAATGACTTCATAATCCTCAAAAGCAAGTTTGTATGACAAAATATAATAGTGTTTTCAAAATTCTATTAAACTATTTTAAATATAGCATTTTATACCCAAGAAAAACCATCAATCAAGTTTTAATGTAGAATAGAGACATTTTTAGATACTCAAGTTTAAAAAAAATTGTCTCCCACCCACCCTTTCTCAGAAACTTTGGGAAAACAGAAGATCCAGGAAGCAAGGGATTCAATACAAGGAAGAGGAGAAGGAAATCCCCAAAATGGTGGAGAAAGGAATTCCAAGAACAACAGCTGTGTGCCAAGTGCAGAGGGCAAAAAGGACTGACTTAAACAGATCAGAGAACTCAGAATGTTGTTCCATGAGAATATTAAATCTGTAGAACACGAAATGTGTCTGAACATAATAAGGGATTTACACAACTGGGAGAGAGTTTGAAGCTGAGTTTGTCAAAAAGTAAAATAATAGGAAAATAAAGCAAGTATTAATTCCAGAGAAAACAAGACACTATGTAGGAAAAGGTAAAGCAATCAAAGTTTACTTTCTGTCTCAGCTGGAACTGGCATTTACAAACTCACAAAAAATGTAAACACAGAATAGTGACCTAACTAAATTATAATGTAACTATACTGGGAAGACAGAAGAAGGAAAAGTGTGATGGGGCAGGCCAGGGGTTAAAAAAGAGCTAAATCCTCATTTTCCATAGTGGGAAATCAACAGGTAATATCTAGAACTGAAAAATCAATAAACAGCAGTATAAGAATGTTACTCAGAAATGTGGAAGTAAATACCAAGTGAATCAACTAAAGTTGTTTGAAACTAGTTGCTTCTGGGAAGCAGCAATTCATGGAAGGTATGGGGGGTAGAGGTGCTAATTTCCATAATAAGCTTTGTATATATAACTAGTGTAATCTTCCAAATATGTTCATGTAAATTTAAAATAAAATTAATAGAAAGGATTCTGAGAAGATGGGAGAGCAGGGAGCACCAGGAATCTGTCTCCCCACCTGGACAACAATTGCACTGGCAGAATCTGCCTGATGTAACTATTTTGGAGCTCTGGAGTCTATTGAAGGCACGCAACTTCCAGGAAAAGGTTGAACAGTAAATTACTATTAATTTCAGTCAAGTTCAACTCTTAGGGCTATTGCAGTGACCCATCCCCCACTCCCAGCCCCACGGCAGGCAGCAGAACACATATTCCAGGAGAAGCCTGCATGCAGCTTGTGAAAACCAGGGTGAGAAAAAAGACTGTGTCCTCCAAATATCAGGGTTCTGTGCCCCATAGCTGACTGCTGCTTCTGATCATAGAAGTGCAGACAAAGAGGCTGCCACCCATTGTCGTTGCATCTCCTCCCATTGTTGCAAGCCCCTCTCCCTCCAACTGAAGTTACTTCCCGGAGATTTGAAGGGCTGACATCCTCTTTTTCCTCCCTTCCATTTTTCTCTTTTCCCCTCTTGGGCACCAGAGACTTTAAAGACTATGATATTAAAAAGCAACTTTGTAAATGAGGAAAGTTAGAAAGTGACCACACATGCACAGGGAAAGGTGAAGGCTCAGAAGAGACCTGAGAGGACCTTAAGTTTATGCCTCAGGCAGATCCCTGGCACAGAGACAGCCTGCAGTTGCTTAAAAAAGAAAAACAACAAACAAAAATAATAATTAAAAGTGGTAAACTCTGGAGAAGGGGGCAGAATATGATTTCCAGAGTTATCACATTATTTGATTCAAATGTCCAGTTTTCAACAAAAAAAATCACAAGGCATACAAAGAAACAGAAAAGTATAGCCTATTCAAAGGGAAAACATTAAATCAACAGAAACCATCCCTGAAAAAGACCTAAAGGCAGATCTACTAGACAAAGACTTTAAAACAACCAACTTAAAGATACTTCAAGAACCAAGGGGATATTTGAAGAAAGTCAAGAAAACAATGTGTGAACAAAATAGAAATATCAATAAAGAGATAGAAAACCTTAAAAGGGTTTTTTTTAAATTTGGACTTAGGTGCTGGTCTTGGGATGGAGCTCAGGGCTAGTCTTAGGGTACAAAATGTTTGAGACATTGCTATTGAGGCATAGAATTAGGTTCAGCTCTGGGTATAAGGACCTTAAGGTAAGAGAAGTCTTGGAAGGCTGGTCCTGAGGCACCTGTGCCTGGGTCCCTACCCTTGGAGCTGCTGCTAGAGGTTCCAGGAGATGGGTTGCAGTGCACGAAGTTGCAGAAGCCACCATAGGTACCTTCCCCCATCTGCCGACAGCATGGCTCCCAGAAGTCAGTGACAGGAGACAGCTTGGCATGCACAGTCTGGCTGTTGAACCAGTGGTTATTGAGTTCAGCCTCTCCCTGAGCTGCATCCTCCTCATGCCAGAATTTGACATAGACATTGCCCACAAGACGGCCCCTCAGATGGTCACTGAACTCCCTCAGCTTTTATTTATCTGGGAATGTCTTGATTTCTCCTTCACTTTTGAAGGACAGTTTTGCTGGATATAGAGGTCTTGGTTGACAGGAGGGGTGGAAACCCCCTTAATATTCAAAGAGATGCATAAATACAAAAGGGAGAAAAGATAAGACCAAGAGGAAAATAGACAAAGAATATGAACAGACGTTACAGAAAAAAGAAATGTAATCCTCGGTAGACACATGAAGAAATGCTTCGTTTCATTCATAATTAAAGAAATGCAAATTAAAGCAATGCCGTGCTGATTTTTGTAGCATATTGGCACAGAATAAAAAAAAGTTGTATTCACCATTGGTGAAGGTGGGGGCAGATCAGCAGGAGGTGGGAGTGCAAACTGGGGCAGTATTTGTTGAAGGCTAACTTGGAAATATCTGTGAATTTAAATGTATAATGCACCTGCTCTTTGAGCATCACCTCTTCTGGGAGTTTATTCTTCATACAGAGGTCACAAGTACACATTCTGTATTCAAAGGTGTTCACTGGAAATCACACAAACGTCCCTCAGTACAGGACTAGCTAGACAAATAATGATACATCCTTCTCGTGGTATCTTAGTCTATTCAGGCTGCTGTAAGAGAATACCATAGACTGGGTGGCTTATAAGGAACAGAAATTTATTTTCACAGATTTGGAGGTTGAGCAGTCCGAAATCAAGGCACCGGCAGATTTGGCGTCTGGTGAGCTTGCTTCCTGGTTCACAGACAGCTGTCTTCTCTCTGGGTCCTCACATAGCAGAAGGGGTGAGGGAGCTCTCTGGGGGTCTCTTTCATAAGGACACTTGTCCCATTCATCAGGTTTCCACCCTCATGACCTGATCCACCTCACAAAGGCCCCACACCCAAATACCATCACATTGGGGATTAGGTTTCAACATGTGAATTTTGGAGGGACACAAACATTCAGTCCATATAAGCACATGCAATACTCTACACCATTAAGAAGAGAGACTGCTCTGTATGTGCTCATACCAAAGAGGGCAAGATAGTTTAATGGAAAAAAATAGTTTCTAGCAGTATTTATAGTGTGAGACCATTGTATGACAAATGGAGAGAAGTAATGTTTGTAATGATCTGGCACCTACTTGATGGTCATTAGAAAGTACTTAGCTACCTTCTCTAATGTAAGCTGTCAAACTAAACAGCTTTTGATTGTGATTCAAAACACAATACAGGGCTTCCCTGGTGGTGCAGTGGTTGAGAGTCCGCCTGCCGATGCAGGGGACACGGGTTCGTGCCCCGGTCCGGG
>NW_006787408.1:2563767-2583491 GCF_000442215.2 Lipotes vexillifer
AAAAATACAAAATTCATTTGATAATGAGGCTCAGTTGGCTGCAGAGGTCATGTCTGATCTTGACTTTACATTTTTGTGTGATGTACAACAGCTTTGTTGTCCTCATTCATCGACTTAATGATGAAATAGAATACATTTGAACTTAAAAAAATAAATTCCTATAACATTCTCACGTGCTTTTAGATGTTTTGTATGTTTCACCTATTGGGCTTTCTTTTCTTTTTTTTAACCATGCTTTCTTTAAAAAAAAAAAAAAAAAAAAAAGTATGTAGTTCTTTAGCTTTAAAAAAAAAAAAAAAAAACCTAGAAAATAATATCCCCCATTTCTTTTCCCAGCTGGCCTGGATTTCCCTGACCCAATAAGACCTCAGCAGATTTATCCTGGACTAGAATTCAGGAGACCTGGGTGCCAATCCTGGCTCAGCTCTTCACTAGCTGTATGACCTTGAGTAAATCCTTTAGCCTTTCTTAGTTCTTTTCCTCAGCTGTCACATGGGGCACAGTACCTTTCTTATCTACCGCATGGGATTATTTTGACGTGTAAATGAAATAATAGGCATACAAACTCATAATTTGTAAAGACTAAAAAAGTGAAAGGGCTTTTGTTTTGATAATGAGGGGATCCTCTCAGAGGTTACATATTTCTATTTTCTGGTTTCCCCAGAAGGGAGGCAAGCCTGGGTATTTATTCAATTAACCTAGAGTGCCTTTTCTGGACCAGGCACCATGCCAGGGGCTGGTGATCCAGAGTCGAATGTGATGCAATTCTTGCTCTCAAAGAATTCAGTTTGGTAGAGGATGCAACTAATAATTGCCATAAAATGCGAGAAATGCAATAGAATGGTTATAGATGAAGAGTGGCGGGACAACTCTCTGATTGGGAAGGCATCACTGAAACGGTGACATTTGGGTTGAGTCTTAACGAATGTGTTAGATTTTGCCAGGCGAAGAATTGACCGCTTACCTGGTTGAACCCAGACAGTGCCCAGCCTTGGACCAATTTCTGACCCATCTTTATCAAACTTGCCCTGTGCTGTGTTGTAGTACACATTACTGCCGCATTAATCACATTGAATGCCTCACGGTTTACAGAATTCTGAAATGTCGTGGGTCTAAAACCAGAGATTATTTGTATGCTCAAAATAGTTGTATAAATCGTTAATGAATTCAATATCCTTTTCATACTAATTAGGATTTGTTGGGCTTTTTGAATAACAGTTAATTACCAGTCGATATTGATAATCACTACCGAGCTGACATTTCATGATTACATTATTTTCATTTCCTGAAAAAAAACAAAACTCAGAAACTTGCTCTCAACTGCCCATCCTATTGGAAAATATTTGTGAAAAGATGTTAACCACAGGTTAGGTGTGTTTCCCTCCCAGGCATATATGCATTGGGGTCCAGAGGCTGATACGAGTCCCTACACACAAAGGAATCATAATAATGTTTTAGTTTTACAGCTTACATTAGGGGAAGTACGAACGTACTTTCTATTGGCTGCCAATTTGTGCAAGATATTTACAAACATTACTTTTCTTCATTGTCACAACAACCCTGTTTTCTCTCTTATTATAGGTGAGGGAACAGAATCACCTGGCTAGTTAGTGGCAGAGTCAGATTCAAACTCCGGGCTATGATCTTGCGCGTCCTTTGGCAGCTGGGCTCTCACAGCAATGCTGGGAAATGGGCAAGAAACGAACATTCCCCCTCTTTAGGATGGGAAGTCGGGACCCAGCTGGGCTTCCAGACTCTGGCTCCACTGGGGGCTGTTACCTTGCCGTCAGGGTCAAAGCCCTCGCAGGCAGGGGAGGAGGTCCTTTGGGGTAAGGCTGTCCCCTTGGCGCTTCTCAAATCTCACCTCTGGGAATACAGCTGCCCCCTGGGCCCAGGCATTAGGTCTGCCCTGGCTGGGCCTGGAACCCTGCTGTTCTGGAAAGTTCTTTGGAAGAAGATACCTTTCCTTGTCTGTCTTCACCACGAGGTGGGCTGGGCGCCGCCTACCAGAGTCTTCCCCAGGTTAACACTCTTCCCGCCCTTGTTCCAGGAAATGACAGGGACAGTGGAGGAGGGTGAGCCCCCTTGGCTTGAGACAGTATTGGGGGTGATAAAGGATAGCTTCCTCTTTGATGGACTGCTCGGGTTCGTTCACTGAGAATGGACCCTCTGTGGGGTTGCAGAGAGGAGTAACCGAGGAGCTAGAATGGTGCCTAGCCAGGATGACGTCACGTCTGAATACGCATCACCTCCTGACCTCTCGCGATGAGGTCCTCAGACCCACCGAATCTTTCCTTTCTCTGTCCAGCTGTCTCCCTTGGTCTCTGCCTCTGTCCTCTCTCTCTGTGTATCTCTGTCTGTCTGTCTGTCCCGCCTCTCTCTTCCTCGCTCTTCCCTGTCTTCTCTTTCCGTCCCCAACCCTTGACCTTGTCTCCCACTTCGCCTGCCTCATGCAGACCTGCACACATTTCGGATTCCTTGCTCTCCCTGAAGAGATTCTTTAATCACTTCTGTTAAAAAGTAGACGAGTTGCACTCTTCAGATGCTAAGAAAAAAACCAGTCATCTTAATTTAACCTTTTTTTCGGCCCACTGGCCTGTGGCTAAAGCAAAAATAGGTCTCCCCGCTTCTGGCACACACACCGCCCTCCCCAAGCTGTAAGCCAGCCCAGTTGGCAGATACGCTGCGGGGGCCAGAATCCTGTTACCAAACACATGGCCAGGGCCAGAGCTCCAAGTCCAGTCAGGCCTCCTAGCCAAGGCCGTGCATCGGCCTGAGGCCTGAGGGGGGCGGGGGGCACGCAGGCTCCTGCCCATCTGGCCCTCGGGCTGTGGCGAGTGCTGGTTAGCTGCCTCCTTCCCTTCCCCAGTGGGGCTGCAAGAGGAGTTCGGCTGGAGCCCTGCCCCCTCTCAGCTTGTCACCATGCCGGGTGACACCCCACAGGCCCGGGCCAAGCTGTCAGGTTAGTGCCCAGTCTAGCACCGTTAAATTTATTGAACTAACATTTGAATGAGGATTTAGAGTTACATAATGTTCTTACCTCATAACAACCTAGTAGAGGAGGTTTTATTGAGTCCTTATAATGACCAGACTGAGGCTCACACAGGTTAAGTTATCCAGTTAGGGATAAAGCCGGTACTTAGGACTCGAATTTCTTGCCCCAGTGTCGCCAGACCAGGTTCCAGAACCTGCACGGGCCACTTCCCCAGGCCTGTTTTCCCAGGGGGGACTGTACCAGGCATGGACACTATCTCTAGTCTCAAGGTTGGCTGCAGGGCACAAGTTTGCTGGCTGTTGGTGGACACTGGACATGTAGGCTGGAGTGTCCCCAGATGAGTGTGAGGTCCTCTGCAATGCAGGATGTTGCTGGGAGTAGCAAGAAGACGAGAGTGGACTGAGGGCCTGGGACTGGGGCCTCAGACCACCACATTCGGGCATGAGCTCCCAGGAACCTGAAAGTTCTCAATTTGAACTTGGTCTTCCAGGTCACTGTGAATGTGCGTTTGTGGAGTTAGGAGGATAAAATATATTTCACTTGATAGTTTGTTGACTCAGTTTATAACGGAAATATTGAAATTTATGTGAATTGGGCTGTCACTAGACTTATGAGCTCTGGGTCCCGTAAATGTTAGAGGTGGGCCTGGTGAGCGCATTTTCATGTGTTTATTGGTGGCTGGCTGGGATGTCCTCTTTTGTGAAGTTCCTTTTCGAGTCTGCTGCCCACTCTTTTATTGGGTCATCTCAATCACATTTGGATGTCTTTGTGCCTCTACCCTCTGGGAACTCCTTATCTAGACCCAAGAGGAGGGGCAGAGTTCCAAACAGCATCACTCAGCTTATGGCTTCATCTCATCCCACCTGAGAGGTTGGTCATGCTTCGTGGTTGAAAATATGCTCGTCACACCTGCCATCTTTCCATGTCCTGATGCAGATCTCCCTCCTGAGCTCCGTCTGAATGTCACAAAAGGTCCTGCCACTCAATCCAGTCTCTCTGCCAAACCCATTCCTCCTCATGGTTTCTATACCCAGGGGTCTTTGACTGCAGATCTGATCGATTTCACCTCCATAAGGTCTCTGTGAAGTCCGTGCACGGGGCTCTACCCCACAGCCACCGCCCCGTTCCCCTTCAGGTCCTCTCTGCTGGGCCCAGAGAGAGCCTCCAGACTGCTGTCCCCTCCTCCAGCCCTGGCCTGCTCTATCCCACCCTCCTTACCGCTTCCTAAACAGCTCAAAATATATTCCAAGTGCCTCGCTGCCCACAGACTAGAGCTCCAGCTTCTCAGCCAGCTCTCCAAGATGCTTGTTTCATTACCGTGCTTGTTGTAAAGATCAGGTGGCCTCCTGCAACAGGGGTGGGGAGGCGGGCAGGAGCACAGGGAAATCGGGCAACGCAAACCTCAGCCACGTGGCTAGACCTGGCAGAAGCCAGGAAAAGCCACCAAGAAGGACCAAGGTGGACACAGGGTCAGGGTTCCTGAGGCTGGAGTACAGTTTAGGGGCTCAGAGCCTGGCCACCTCATGGCCTCCTCAGCACTTGAGGTCAGCTTTTGCCACGGAAGGACTCACCCTCCTTCTCTTCCCTCGTGGGCTTCTTCCTTTCACTCTCACCGCAAACCAATAACCTTTCCTTTTTCCGTCGCTACTTTAACACTCACCACCCCCTGGCACAGGGAAAGGATCTATTGACCCAATCAGTCCCAATATTCCTTGGGCAGAGAGTTCTTGCCAGACCATGTCATGGACAGGACTTGGAGCAGCTACCTAGCCTGATCCAATCAACTGAGAACAGGGAGATGGGGGTCCCAAGGTGAGCTGGTCTCCTCATCCTGGAGTGGACTGGTGGACCTCCTGAGGCTTGGCCTGCCCCATTCATCAGCCAGACCCACCATCTCTAGAGGTTCAGCTATTTGAGATCCCAGTGCGCCCTTCCAGCCTTCCTCATCTCTGCTCATGCTGGGCCCCTCACAGGGTACACTCAGCTTTCACGGCTCCGATCCACACTACCCAGCCTTTCTTTCCCTTCTCAGCCTTCTCTGAAGCCCTCCAGCTCGAATTGACCCAATACTGGACCCCTGTTGCTAGTTGCTTATAACATCTTGTTAGCACGGATTTCCTTTTCTTTTACTGTTGTGAGTTTTTACCTGTCCGTCTCCCTAATTGGGTTGTAAACACCATGAAAATGAAGATTCTATTATCCATCTTTGTATAGAGTCTAAGTGCTTAGTACAGAACATTGCATAGAATAAGCTTCCAGTTAAATACTTTGTTGGAAAAATAAATGAATAAACGGTCTGGATAAGCCAGCATAGCAGATGATTCCCCAATTTTTTTTTTCTCTATGATGCATCTTATAAATTTTTTTAAATGCCAAGAACAGATGTTAAAACCCTGAGAGCTCGACCCCCCCCACACACCCCACCCCCCACACACCCCGGCAGCATCTCACCCTGCACCAGCTCCTCCTTAGCCAGGCCCAGGGTCCTTCCCTCTGTCCCAGCGGGCAGGCTGTGGTGAGGGCAGCATGGGCCACCCAGGAGCCTGTGTGGTCATGGGCTCTGCATGGAGGGCCTGCCAGGGCAGCCCGGGATGTGGCTGGACCGCTGCTGGGGCCTGGGAGGGCTGGGAGGCGTGGGCAGCACCAGCGTGCTCGTCCTCACGTCCTTGAAGCTTCCCCTGTCCTCTGACTCAGCTCCAGCATCTCAGTTCGTGGATGAATGCCCTGGTCCTAGACAGAGAGCCGATTCAGCCCAGCAGGGATTCTGGAGGGCTCCCAGGAAGGGGAGGCCCAGAAAATGGCCGGGGGGCAGTGAAGTTGGAGTGACGGCCAGTTCACTCCAGCTGCAACTCAGGGCCTGTTGTTCTCCGCCCCCACTCCCACCCCACATGCTTCTGGTGCCCTCAGCGGTGCTGGGCTCTACGGGGCAAACAGGAGCCTGGAGCAGACCTTGGGAGGCCAGCTTCTAGCGTCTTACGCTTCCCAGCCCTTTCCCCATCACTTTCCCGCATCTGGGTTTGTGTGTGTTCGTGTGTGCTTGTGTGTGCATTCTGCCAGCAGATGCGGGTGACATCTCTACTCCAGCGGGGGTCCCTATACCGACTGCAGAGCAAGTTGAGCCCCTTTTGAGCTCAAAGAGCCCCCATATCAAAACTTGGTACCATTTGATAAATTAACGTGCAATAAAATGCAAATCTCAGTTTGACCATTTTTGACAATTTGGCTGCAGCTACCACCCAAATGGTCCAGTATCTCCCCCACATCCCCAGAAAGTTCCCTCACGCCCCTTTCAACCCCCTTCTCATTTACGTAACCATAGATCAGCTTTTAAATCTGCATCAGAGGAGGTGTGACCAGGCTTTGTGTTGTGTGAGTATAGAAACTGCCAAGCAGCACCCAGTTCTGAAGCTAAGGGGCCTCCTCCCACCCTCCTCCCCAGCATCCCCACTCCACACCTGCCCCAGGTGCTGCATGACAGGACGGCAGGATCATCAAACAGTGCAGGGAAAGAACAGAGGATATGGACGAGGGCCCTGGGTTTACGCGATGTGATTGGGGCAGTCACTCGCTCTTTTGGAGTCTTGGGATCTGTAGCTCTGCACTGGGGATGGTAACGGTCACCCTCGGCCCCGACATCCCCAGGGCCTCTGGGAGGACTGAAGCCAATTTTGCAGCCAACGTTATAGATGGAGAGAGGGCATCAATCAGTTAATTGATTGACCCAATAGCTAGCATGTACTGAACTCTCTTGGGGGCCAGGCATCATGCTAACAACTTCCTTTAATCCTCAAGCCCGGGGGGTGGGTACTACTTGTTATCCCTATTCTACAAATGGGAAAACTGGGGCTCAGAGGAATTAAAAGACTGGCCCCAGGCCAAACAATGAGAACATGATGGAGTTACATTTGCCTGTAGGCAGCCACTCACGGCTCAGGCTGCTGATCCTCTATACCATTCTTTTTCCCAGATGGATCCATTAATTGACAAAAATGAGCTATAGCTGACAGTAGTTTGTTAACAGAGATGTGCAATGCAAATGGTGCTTGTTATCATTTCTATCAGCAAGTTTTGAGAGCCGGAGAATTAGATGACAGTCCACAGGCCTCACCTCCCACCCCAACCCTAGTTGGTCTGTCCTAATAAATTTCAGAATCATGACTCCTGCCTCCTCTCCTTGGGGCCACAGACTCTTTCCGCTTCAGAGACAGAAAGTCTTTCTTCACGTCTAACTTCAGTCTCGCCTGCTGGAGTACAGCCAACATCAAGTTCACCACTGGCCTTATACAAACGATGTGCATGTGGGTGCCAATCAGCTTTCCGCCCTGCAGGGCACCCCAAAGTGCTGAGGCTTGAGGGGGGCAGGTCACCACAGTCCCTTCCCAGTCCTAAGCATGTGAGTCCTAGGGGATGGAGGAGTAGAAAGGAGGGATGGAGAGAGGGCGTCTGAGCTCCCTCCTTTCTGCTCTTCTCGGCTCCCGCAGAGACCCCTGTGTCTGGCTCTTTCTCCTGCAAATCCTCCACCCACCACAGACTTCACCCCACGGTCCTTGTAGCATTTCTGTGAGGCTTGTCACCGGAAGGGTTTGGGAGACAGGAGAGCAGAGGGTCTGGCAGAGCCCTTCAAGAGCAAGGCCTTGCACTGGGGAGCTTAGCTCAGGGATACAGGCCTGCTAGCTCACCGCTTGACCTTGGTCAGGCCAGGTCTGTCTTCTCCGCTTCCAGGGGAGATAATATTACTGCCTCTCAGGGCTGGGCCGAGGCTCGGATGATACCAGGACTGGGAAAGGACTTGGCAAAGCAGAAGCTGAAGTAGAGCCCAAGGGATTGTTTGAGGCACATTGTGCCACAGGGAAGGGCCTGGACTCGCCCAAGAGAGCTCAGGGCCGAGGGTCTGGCTCGCTGACCGCCTTGTAAGCTTCTCATGGACCCCTCTGAGACAGAAGGACAAGCGGTCAATCCACCCCTATGCCCCCATCCACCCAAACCAAAGGGCCCCCTGCTGTGCTGTCTGTGGCCCGCCTGCGGGCCTCTGTGTTGCCTGTGAGCACCTGTCTGTGCTCTAGGGTGCAGGCAGAGGCCTCTCTGTGATGGCAGAGGAGGTTCTGGTCAACAGCACAGTTTTCTGGGCGTCTCTTTCTGTATGCGTCCCTCTGTGCGGGCTCACGTGGATCTGTGTCTGTGTGTACATCCATGTCACAGAGCATCTATTTTTTTTTTTTAAAAAGCTCTCTAGGATTTATTGTCTGTTACATGGGAATGGGGTACCTTAGTCTCTAGGCCTCTGGAGGCACAAGGATTATGTTGTGAATTGTGGGTGTGGTGTCCACAGGGCTCCAAAGCTACCCATGGCTCCTTATTCCTCGGTGCAGATATCTTAGCCTGGTGTTCAAGGTCCTCCACGCCTGGCACACGGAGGCCTTTCTGGCAAAATCGTCCACACTTACTGGGCGCAGACAGGAGAGACTGACTTCAGGCTTGTTCCTTCCCCTCCGGGCTTCACTCTCTCAAACGTGAAGTGAGCTGGGAAAGTCATCTACGAACTGTGAAGCATGACACACAAGCAAGGGCTTTTTCCTGCAGCTTCCTGGATTTGGGGTGCATAGCCCACTCTGGGCCTCTCCTCCTGTTGTCCCAATATCCCCACTCGCTGACTGCCTTCCCCGCCTTCTCTGAATAGTCAGCTTCTGCCCATGCTTCCCCGCTCAGCGCTCCTCTGCCTGCAGCTCTCCTCTGTTCCTGCTTCTGCGAGGATCCCTGTTTGTAAGTCTGTGTGTGTGTGTGTTGTGTGTGTGCCCCTGTGTGTGCACTTGGGTCTACCCTCTGAATGCACTTTTTGTTCATTCAGCAAGTATTTATTGAACACCTGTTACCTGCCAGGCATCGCGCTGGGTGCTGGGGATTCAGCTGTGAACAAGGCAGGTGCAGGAGCAGCACTGGCGCCCTGGGAATCTGCACAAATAGGAAAAAGCTACCCTTAGCAGGAGATGCAGTCCCAGGGCTGTATGGCTTGCTGAATAAGTGATGCTTTTTTTTTTTTTTTTTTTGGCGGTACGCGGGCCTCTCACTGCTGTGGCCTCTCCCGTTGCGGAGCACAGGCTCCGGACGCGCAGGCTTAGCAGCCATGGCTCATGGGCCCAGCCGCTCCGCGGCACGCGGGACCCTCCCGCACCGGGGCACGAACCCGCGTCCCCTGCATCGGCAGGCGGACTCCCAACCACTGCGCCACCAGGGAAGCCCAAAGTGATGCTTTTACACAAGGAAAAAGGAGCCTTTTCTTCCTGGTGGACACAGCCCTAAATTAAGGTCCACAGCTTGGGAAGCGGGGATAGGGGCTGGACTTCAGCCCCATGGCCACCTCCCTTTGTTAAGCCAGCCACCCTTGGCCATTGAACAAAACACACATCTCAAGACAGCAGCCCAGGAAAGCCCTTCTTACCCTTGAAGATAGCACTCAAGCTCCTTCGAGGAGCATCTTGAAGACGTGTGCATCTCTGTACTGCTTGTGTGCACACATGGTGCCAGTGTGTCCCTCTGTGCAAGTGTCCCTGCTCTGGTGGACCCCTCTGTAGCCATATCTGGGCGTGGGGGGGAATACGTATGTGTGGGTATCAGCCTGTATACGTGTGCACCCGCGGCCCTGACGGCTGTTTCCTCACCGTCCTGCACGTCTCTCGGTTGGCTTTCTCTGCTTACCTAATTGTTCATCTTCCCCAACTGGCCCCCGTGCTCTGTGAAGTCTTTCCTCAGCAGAGCAGGGTGGAGCTTAGCCTCAGGAGTCAGTGGACCAATGCTGGGCCCAGCCTTTCTACTTCTGCTTTTCCCTTCTCTGGAAGGAAGGACTGGGCCCCTCTGGTACCAGCATGGGCCAGGGAAAAGGGCACAGCAGTTACATGGAGGGCCTAGGCTCCCTCTGCCTGGGAATCTCTGGGAGACCCCGGGCAGATCCCTAACCCCTCCTGAAGACTTACCCACGTGGAACATGATGGACTTGTTTGTTCTGTGCTAGATACGTCCTGCCTCTGCATCTTTGCTCAGCCCACTCTCATGGCGTGCTCCCCCATCCTTCAAGACCGAGGGCCACCTGTGCCATAAGTAGTGGCAGCAGTGACCCACTACCGAGCGCTCACCTGGCACCAAGGTGGTAGAAGGGTGGATTGCACACATTGTGGACCTTGCTGTTTAGATGCTTATCATACGCACAATCTCATTGAAGTCTCACAACGGTGTAATGAAGTAGGCATTATTAGCATCCCAGTTTTTGAGACAAGGAAACCAAAGTTCAGAAATGTCCACGAACCTGCCCACGGTCACACTGCCTCACTAGCTGCCTGGGCCTCAGGCTCCCGTGCTCCTAACCTCAGGTCAGCCTCTGACCTCTGCAGCCCACGGTCCCTCTCCCTGCTCTGAGCTCCTGGTGTCCCAGTGGGCACAGTGGCCATCTGAATTTATACCCTTAGCTGTTGTCTTAAAAATATATACTTTTCTCTTTTTTTTTTTAACATTGCACCTACCTCCCTGACTAGATTACGTTTCTGAGGGTAGCGACTGTGTCCTTTTATCCCTTTGTTTCTCCAGCCCCTCACACCTACAAGATGATGCTGTTGATGATGATGGCGAGTGATCCCCCCGCCTGTCTCTGGGCCACAAGGTCACAGCGACGGCTTTGTGTGGTTTCCTCCTTTGTGTGACCTGGAGGAGCTGTGTCCCTCGTAGAAGAGTTTCTTGGTTTGGGAGGAGAAGCCCTGGGCAGTCTGTGCCTCTGGCCTGGGGATCCCAAAGGGCTCCTGCAGCCCTGAGGACAGCGGCAGAGACGGCATCTCCCTCGCTCCCCCTCGAGCCTGCATTCTGGCTAATCCCCCACCCCTGACTCCCCAGGGCCCTGGGCTTTGCAGGCCTGGGTCGGGAGGAAGCCGGTAGGAGGGGGGCCTCCCACCCTGCCTCTGCAGCTCTGGTGCAAAACTATGTGGTCCTTCCAGTATGTTCAGAAATCCCATCCCCACAGAGGCATGGACTAGGTGGAACTGACGCCCTGCGGGCAGCCTAGCCGGATGGTCTGGACCTGGCAGCCGCCTTGGAGGTGCCTGACTGCAGCCACAGGGTCTGGGCTGTGACGTCTCCACTTATGTGAAATCAGAGCCCTACCGTCTAAGAGGGGGGCTGTGGGACCATATTCTCCACAGTTTCATCCAATAACCAAGGGCACAGTAAGCATTTGCCACTGGGGGTAAATCTCTGAGATGCATTTCCTGCTCCATGGGTGGAGGGGCTACATATACCCAGTCTGCTCACACAAGGAAAAGGATAATACCTTCAGAAAGCAGTGCTGGATACCAGGAGTGCTGTATTACGTTCAGGAGGAAAGAGCGTGATGGGTCAGAGGGGTCCCGGAAGGCAGCGCAGTGAGAGGAAGTGGGGATGGCAGTTCGGCAGGGAGAGGCTCAGAGGATCTGGTAGGTTATCCTTGGTGGAGAGGAGCAACACGACCAGAGGGATGATACCGCACACACTAGTCCATAACTGGTGGGCTTCACCTCCCCCAACAGCGTGGAGAAGCCACCAGTGCCCAGACTTGACTCCAGTGTAGATACTGCCATTTTCTAGATGTGCGAACGTGGGATAGTTACTTCACTTCTCTGAGGCTCCGTTTCTTCATCTGTAAAACAGCGATGAAAATTCTGACCTCTGACGGTTGTTGACTTTTTGTTTCATCATTCTTTAGAGAGAGAGAGTATTCTCAGAGGGAATGTCTATTCGTTCTCTAATTTGAATGAAGTGGAGAACAGTACTGTTTGGATTCCCTGCCTTCTATCTATCAAAAACTATTTATTTACGGGGCTTCCCTGGTGGTGCAGTGGTTGAGAGTCTGCCTGCCGATGCAGGGGACACGGGTTCGTGCCCCGGTCCAGGAAGATCCCACATGCCGCGGAGCGGCTGGGCCCGTGAGCCATGGCCGCTGAGCCTGCGCGTCCGGAGCCTGTGCTCCGCAACGGGAGAGGCCACGACAGTGAGAGGCCTGCGTACCGCAAAAAAAAAAAAAAAAAAAAAAAATTTATTTCCATGAGCTCTGCCCAGTGTTGTGTGTCATAAGGGAAGCAGGGCCTTTGGAATGGTCAGGCCTCCCTGGAGACACGGACATTGGCTCTGGGGAGACAAGATTGTGCCTTGGCACAGTCCGGGGCAGTGTGGACTAACTTCATGGGCCAGACAGCAGGGGCTGCAGCAGCTTGTCAAAGGGGCACCACTGAGGTCTGGATTAGCCAGGAGACACTTGCTGTAGAAGCTGGCACTTGAATAGAACTTTCGGTTGGTTAAGATGCCCAATCATGTTTTTTTTTAACATATTTATTGAAGTATAATTGCTTTACGAGGTGTGTTAGTTTCTGCTGTATAACAAAGTGAATCAGTTATACATATACATATGTTCCCATATCTCTTCCCGCTTGCATCTCCCTCCCGCCCCCCCTCCCTATCCCACCCCTCCAGGCGGTCACAAAGCACCGAGCTGATCTCCCTGTGCCATGCGGCTGCTTCCCACTAGCTATCTACCTTACGTTTGGCAGTGTATATATGTCCATGCCGCTCTCTCGCTTTGTCACAGCTTACCCTTCCCCCTCCCCATATTCTCAAGTCCATTCTCTAGTAGGTCTGTGTCTTTATTCCCATCTTACCCCTAGGTTCTTCATGACCTTTATTTGTTTGTTTTGCTTAGATTCCATATATATGTGTTAGCATACGGTATTTGTTTTTCTCTTTCTGACTTACTTCACTCTGTATGACAGACTCTAGGTCCATCCACCTCACTACAAATAACTCAATTTTGTTTCTTTTTATGGCTGAGTAATATTCCATTGTATATATGTGCCACATCTTCTTTATCCATTCATCCGATGATGGGCACTTAGGTTGTTTCCATCTCCGGGCTATTGTAAATAGAGCTGCAATGAACATATTGGTACATGATTCTTTTTGAATTATGGTTTGCTCAGGGTATATATCCAGTAGTGGGATTGCTGGGTCGTATGATAGTTCTATAAGGAACCTCCATACTGTTCTCCATAGTGGCTGTACCAATTCACATTCCCACCAGCAGTGCAGGTGTTCCCTTTTCTCCACACCCTCTCCAGCATTTATTGTTTCTAGATTTTTGGATGGTGGCCATTCTGACCAGTGTGAGATGATATCTCATTGTAGTTTTGATTTGCATTTCTCTAATGATTAGTGATGTTGAGCATTCTTTCATGTGTTTGTTGGCAGTCTGTATATCTTCTTTGGAGAAATGTCTATTTAGGTCTTCTGCCCATTTTTGAATTGGGTTGTTTGTTTTTTTGTTATTCAGCTGCATGAGCTGCTTGTAAATTTTGGAGATTAATCCTTTGTCAGTTGCTTCATTTGCAAATATTTTCTCCCATTCTCAGCTGCATGAGCTGCTTGTAAATTTTGGAGATTAATCCTTTGTCAGTTGCTTCATTTGAAAATATTTTCTCCCATTCTGAGGGTTGTCTTTTGGTCTTGTTTGTGGTTTCCTTTGCTGTGCAGAAGCTTTTAAGTTTCATTAGGTCCCATTTGTTTATTTTTGTTTTTATTTCCATTTCTCTAGGGGGTGGGTCAAAAAGGATCTTGCTGTGATTTATGTCATAGAGTGTTCTGCCTATGTTTTCCTCTAAGAGTTTGGTAGTTTCTGGCCTTACCTTTAGGTCTTTAATCCATTTTGAGCTTATTTTTGTGTATGGTGTTAGGGAGTGTTCTAATCTCATACTTTTACGTGTACCTGTCCAGCTTTCCCAGCACCACTTATTGAAGAGGCTGTCTTTTCTCCACTGTATATTCTCGCCCCCTTTATCAAAGATGAGGTGACCATATGTGCATGGGTTTATCTATGGGCCTTCTCTCCTGTTCCATTGATCTATATTTCTGGTTTTGTGCCAGTACCATACTGTCTTGATTACTGTAGCTTTGTAGTATAGTCCTAAGACAGGGAGCCTGATTCCTCCAGCTCCGTTTTTCGTTCTCAAGATTGCTTTGGCTATTCGGGGTCTTCTGTGTTTCCATACAGATTGTGCAATTTTTTGTTCTAGTTCTGTGAAAAATGCCAGTGGTAGTTTGATAGGGATTGCATTGAATCTGTAGATTGCTTTGGGTAGTAGAGTCATTGTCACAATGTTGATTCTTCCAATCCAAGAACATGGTATATCTCTCCATCTGTTTGTATCATCTTTAATTTCTTTCATCAGTGTCTTATAGTTTTCTGCCTACAGGTCTTTTTTCTCCTTAGGTAGGTTTATTCCTAGATATTTTATTCTTTTTGTTGCAGTGGTAAATGGGAGTGTTTTCTTGATTTCACTTTCAGATTTTTCATCATTAGTGTATAGGAATGCCAGA
Source organism: Lipotes vexillifer (assembly GCF_000442215.2). Classification (NCBI taxonomy): domain Eukaryota; kingdom Metazoa; phylum Chordata; class Mammalia; order Artiodactyla; family Lipotidae; genus Lipotes; species Lipotes vexillifer. Next base: position 2,578,142 of record NW_006787408.1, read on the forward strand.
GATTTCTGTGCATTAATTTTGTATCCTGCTACTTTACCAAATTCCTTGATTAGCTCTAGTAGTTTTCTGGTAGCATCTTTAGGATTCTCTATGTAGAGTATCATGTCTTCTGCAAACAGTGACAGCTTAAAGATCAGATCAGAAATAAATGAAAAAGAAATGAAGGAAACGATAGCAAAGATCAATAAAACTAAAAGCTGGTTCTTTGAGAAGATAAACAAAATTGATAAACCATTAGCCAGACTCATCAAGACAGAAAGGGAGAAGACCCAAATCAATAGAATTCGAAATGAAAAGAGGAGAAGTAACAACTGACACTGCAGAAATACAAAGGATCATGAGAGATTACTACAAGCAACGCCATGCCAATAAAATGGACAATCTGGAAGAAATGGACAAATTCTTAGAAATGCACAACCTGCCAAGACTGAATCAGGAAGAAATAGAAAATATGAACAGACCAATCACAAGCACTGAAATTGAAACTGTGCTTAAAAATCTTCCGACAAACAAAAGCCCAGGACCAGATGGCTTCACAGGCGAATTCTATCAAATATTTAGAGAAGAGCTAACACCTATCCTTCTCAAACTCTTCCAAAATATAGCAGAGGGAGGAACACTCCCAAACTCATTCTATGAGGCCACCATCACCCTGATACCAAAACCAAAGATGTCACAAAGAAAGAAAACTACAGGCCAATATCACTGATGAACATAGATGCAAAAATCCTCAACAAAATACTAGCGAACAGAATCCAACAGCACGTTAAAAGGATCATACACCGTGATCGAGTGGGGTTTATTCCAGGAATGCAAGGATTCTTCAATATACGCAAATCAATCAACGTGATACACCATATTAACAGATTGAAGGAGAAAAACCATATGATCACCTCAGTAGATGCAGAGAAAGCTTTCAACAAAATTCAACACCCATTTATGATAAAAACCCTGCAGAAAGTAGGCATAGAGGGAAGTTTCCTCAACATAATAAAGGCCATATATGACAAACCCACAGGCAACATCATCCTCAATGGTGAAAAACTGAAACCATTCCCACTAAGATCAGGAACAAGACAAGGTTACCCACTCTCACCACTCTTATTCGACATAGTTTTGGAAGTTTTAGCCACATCCGGCAGAGAAGAAAAAGAAATAAAAGGAATCCAAACCCAATCATGTTTCATATGGGTGGTTTTTCTGCTTATCTTTTGATGTTTTTATGTTAGTATATTAGTTATCTATTGCTACCTAACAAACCATGCCAACACATAGTGGCTTAAGTTCTAGAGTGGCTTAGCTGAGTGGTTCTGGCTCTGAGTTCTCATGAAGTTGGCATGAGCTGCGCTGTAATCTGAAGGCTTGATTGGGCTGGAGGATCCACTTCTAAGTTCACTGCCGTGACTATTGGCAGGAGGACTCCGTTCTGCACTGGCTATTAGCCTGAGGCCTCAGTTCCTTACCATGTGCGTCTTTGAGTGTCCTCACAATGTGGTGGTTGGCTTCCCCCAAAGGGAGTGGGCCAAGAAGGAGACAGCAAGGAGGAAGCTGTACTGCCGTGATGAGCTAGTCTCTGATGTTGCACACCATCACATCCTCTGTTCCTATTCATTAGAAGCCAGTCAATAGGTACAGCCCACATTTAAGGGGGAGGGGAATTAGACTTCACCTATGGAAGGGAGAAGTATCAGAGAATTTGTGAAAATATTTTAAAGCCATCACAGTTATGGACATTTTTTCTTTCTAACAAGGAAAATGTAAAACATTTGCAAAAGCAAAGAGAATGGCATAATGAGCCCTTATACACCCATCATCCAGCTGCTGATTGTGAACAATTATGAAACCAGGCAAATATTTTTATCAGGTTTATTGAGGCATATATGACATATGACAAACTGCACATATGTAAAGTGCACAATTCAATAAGTTTTGACATATGTTTACACCCATGGTACCATCACCACAGTCAAGCTAATGAGCACATCCTTCATGACCAAAAGTTTCCTTGTGCCCCTTTGTGATCTATTCCTTACATCTTACCCACCTTACCCCATCCCCAGGCAGCCTTACCCCATCCCCAGGCAACGACTGATCTTCTTCCTGTCATTATAACATAGTTTACATTTCCTAGAATATTACGTGAATGAAACCATAAAGTATATACTCCTCTTTGTTGGATTTTTTTTCACTCAGCCTAGTTATTTTGAAATCCGTCTATGTTGCTGTGTGTATCGATAGTTCATTCCTTTTTATTGCTGAGTAGTATTCCATTGTAGGGATATGTTATAATTTGTTTCTCCATTCACCTGTTGATGTACGTTTGCATTGTTTCCAGTCTGGGGCTGTTACAAATGAGGCTGCTATGAACATTCATGTACAAGTGTTTGTATATACATCTGATTTCCTTTCTCTTGGGTAAATATCTAGTAATGGAATGACTGAGTTATATGGTAGGATGTGTTTAACATTTTAGAAAACAGCCACACTCTTTTGCAAAGTGGTGTTACTAATTTACATTCCTGCCAGCAGTATATGAGAGTTGGTTATTCTACATCATCACCAACACTTGATATGATCAGTCTTTTTAATTTTAGGCACACTGAAATTAGTAGTGGCATTTCGTTGCGGTTTTAATTTGCATTTCACTAATGACTAATGAAGTGTAACATTTTCATATGCTTATTTGCCATCTATATATTGTCTTTGGTGGAGTGTCTGTTGAAATGTTTTGCCCATTTTTTTATTGAGTTCTTTGTTTAGTTCTTACAGAGTGTTCAGATTTCTGCATAGATTCTGGAAAAAAGTCCCATCTCAGAAATGTGATTTGCAAATAGTTTCTCCCAGTCTGTGGCTTATCTTTTCATACTCTTAAATGTCTTTTAAAGAGAAGTTCTTACTTTTGTTGAAGTCCAGTTTATTCTCCTCCCCCTTTAAAATAGTTTTTTTCTTAATAAAGGGGAGCATGTTTTTAGTGTTGTATCTAAAAGATCTTTGCCTACACCAAGGTCATAAAGATTTTCTCCTATGTTTTCTTCTAGAACTTTCATAATAATTTCAGATTTTACATCGAGGTCTATGATCCATTTTGAGTTAACTTTTGTATTTGGTTCAAGGTACTGGTCGAAGTTTTGTTTTGTGTGCATATATCCAGTTTTTCCAACACCATTTGTTGAACACTGTTCTTTCTCCACCTTTGTCAAAAATCAATCGGCCACATATCTGTGGATTTATTTTTATTTCTGGACTCTATACCATTCATTGACTTATTTGTCTATCTTTAAACCAATACACACTATATTGATTACTGTAGTTTTATAAGATTTTCCCTGTTTTTTAATTGAGATATAATTCACATGTTATAATATTCACCTTTTAAAGTATTCAATTCCATGGATTTTATGTATTCACAAAGTGTGCAACTATCACCACTCTCTAATTCCAGAACATTTCATCACCAAAAAAAGAAATCCTATATGCATTAGCAATAACCCTCATCCCTCCCCTTCCCCCAGGTCCCTAGCGAGCACTGAATCTACTTCTGTCTCTATGAATTTACGTCTAATGATGTGGCTGCTTCTAACAAATAACCTTTCTTTCCTTCCCCCCACGTTAAGTAATAGTCCTGAATCCTGCATTCTTCATATCTTTGTACTCCTTTATAAGAGCCTTGCTGTATCTACATAATTCCTAAAATGCTGTTTTAAAAAATTGTAGCTTTATGAAATGTCACAATGCATGCAATTTGGAGGGACTCACTTCTTTCACTTGGTATCATGTTGCTGACATTTATTCATATTGTTGTCTGTCATAAGTTTCTTTACTTTAACCCCTATGTGAGAATATACCACAACATAATCTTCCGCTCTCTGTAGATGGACGTTTGGGTTGTTTCCAAGTTTTTGCTATTGTGAACAGGGCTGCTATGAATACTCTCGCACATGTTTCCTGAGTATTTGTGAGTGAGTGAAAATCTAGGGCATAGGTCATGTTAATTTTCAACTTGAGGAAATAACGAGTAAGACTGTTTTTGCAAAATGTTTTCACCAGTGTAAACTCCCACCCGCAATGTACGAGCATGTGCCTGTGGATACACATACTCCAAAAGTGGTATTGTCAGACTTTTGAAAAAATGTTGCCAGTTGATTAGGTGCAAAATGGTGTTTCATTATGGTCTTGATTTGTGTTTTCCCAATCACCAGTGATGTTGAACATCCCTTTATATGTCTATTGACCATTTATGTTTCCTTTCTATGAAATCTCTGTTCATGTCTCTTGTCCAACTTTCTGTAGGGTTGACTGGGTCCAACATCTTATTTTAAATGATTGTGTTATATATATGAATATATTCTTTTTTTTTTTTTTTTTTTTTTTTTTTGGCTGCGTTGGGTCTTTGTTGCTGTGCATGGGCTTATCTCTAGTTGTGGCGAGCAGGGGCTACTCTTTGTTGCGGTACGCGGGCTTCTCATTGCAGTGGCTTCTCTTGTTGCAGAGCATGGGCTCTAGGCACACGGACTTATATTCTTAATACTAATCCTTGTCAGTTGTGTATATGGCAAATATCCTCTCCCAGCATACAACTTGTCTTTTCACTCTCTAGGTGTTCTCTTGAAAAACAGAAATTCTTAATTCTAATATAATCAAATTTATTCATCTTTCATATTTTAGCCAATGCTTTTTGTGTTTTCAGAATCCTTCCCTACTCCAAGGTATAAAACATACTCACATATATTTCCTGCTAAGCATATTAAAGTTTTGTTTTGTTTTGTTTTGTTTTTTAACATCTTTATTGGAGTATAATTGCTTTACAATGGTGTGTTAGTTACTGCTGTATAACAAAGTGAATCAGCTATACATATACATATATCCCCATATCTCCTCCCTCTTGCGTTTGCGTCTCCCTCACACCCTCCCTATCCCACCCCTCTAGGTGGTCACAAAGCACCGAGCTGATCTCCCTGTGCTATGTGGCTGCTTCCCACTAGCTAGCTATTTTACATTTGGTAGTGTATGTACATCCATGGCACTCTCTCACTTCATCCCAGCTTACCCTTCCCACACCCGTGTCCTCGAGTCCATTCTCTATGTCTGCATCTTTATTCATGTACTGCCCCTAGGTTCTCAGAACCAATTTTTTTTTTTTTAGATTCCATATATATGTGTTAGCATATGGTATTTGTTTGTTTGTTTTTTACATCTTTATTGGAGTAAAATTGCTTTACAATGGTGTGTTAGTTTCAGCTTCACAACAAAATGAATCGGTTATATATATACATATGTTCCCATATCTCTTCCCGCTTGCGTCTCCCTCCCTCCCACCTTCCCTATCCCACCCCTCCAGGCGGTCACAAAG
>NW_006787408.1:2583743-2584410 GCF_000442215.2 Lipotes vexillifer
TTCTCTTTCTGACTTACTTCACTCTGTATGACAGACTCTAGGTCTATCCACCTCATTACAAATAGCTCAATTTCGTTTCTTTTTATGGCTGAGTAATATTCCATTGTATATATGTGCCACATCTTCTTTATCCATTCATCCGGTGATGGACACTTAGGTTGTTTCCATCTCTGGGCTATTGTAAATAGAGCTGCAATGAACATTTTGGTACATGATTCTTTTTGAATTATGGTTTTCTCAGGGTATATGCCTAGTAGTGGGATTGCTGGGTCATATGGTAGTTCTATTTGTAGTTTTTTAAAGAACCTCCATACTGTTCTCCACAGTGGCTGTATCAATTTACATTCCCACCAACAGTGTAAGAGGGTTCCCTTTTCTCCACACCCTCTCCAGCATTTATTGTTTCTAGATTTTTTGATGATGGCCATTCTGACTGGTGTGAGATGATATCTCATTGTAGTTTCTCTGATATCTCATTTGCATTTCTCTGATGATTAGTGATGTTGAGCATTCTTTCATGTGTTGGTTGGCAGTCTGTATATCTTCTTTGGAGAAATGTCTATTAAGGTCTTCTGCCACATGAATTATAAAGAAGGGATTGGATTTAATCTATTCCAATTAGAATACATTTCTTTCCAGTTTCATTTATTTACGAGCCCTCTTTCCC